>NC_138771.1:541019377-541081877 GCF_965119305.1 Pelophylax lessonae | reverse complement strand
CTCAATCCAGCGACAACCACGGCACAAATAGCAGATTCCTACCATCAGACACATGAGACACCCGTCCTGCACACCCAGCTATGTCTAGGAAATAAAAGGAAGAGAAGGGGCCATGCAAGCTAACTGCTTTCTTCCCTCCGCCGCCTTGAGGACAAGATGGCGCCGGCGTCTCGGGCCTTGTCGCCTTGGCACGGGAGAGGGAACATTACACAGACCTCCCAGAGGACTCATCTGCCGACGGGGGTCCACATGAAGGCACCTTCTCCCCTCTGAAATTGGCTCCCACAAGTCCTTCCTTCTGCAGCCCTGCCAAATCTTGGATGAGATTAGAACCCAGAGATCAAGACCAGGAGGTAAGTCGCTCTGTAAACACCTCACATAACGGACAGCTGGAGCAATCCCCTATTGCAGCCTTCCCTACTAGCAACCAGCCAGTGTTGGACACTACACTAAAAGAGATGCTGTTCTGTCTCCACACATCCCTCCAAGCAGACATAGTGTCACTCACACAGCTATTCTCGGCTGAAGTATACTCCTTAGGTGACAGGGTGCACAATACAGAATCATCCATGACTGATATGATTACCACAGTAAATTATATGGTTGAAGCTCACAAGGAAAACATAGAAGAAAGACATTGGCTTAAAGCAAAGATAGCAGACCTAGAAGACCGCTCCAGGAGGAATAACCTCAAGCTATGCGGCATACCTGAATCAGTACAACAAGTCAAATTGAACAAATTCGCCACAGATCTATTCTCCACCATACTTCCAGGGGCAACAACCCTAGACCTCACAAAAGATCGCATACACAGGGTCCTGAAACCGTCCTTGCTCCCGCAAAGACACCCCGTGATGTAATACTACGAGTACACTTTTACCAGACAAAATAAGCCTTTCTCACTAAAACCAGAGTCCTGGGACAACTACTGAACCCTTACTCCTCCATGCAAATATATGCAGACCTGTCTAAATTTACCCTAGACCTGAGGAGACAACTATCCACAATTACAAAGGCACTAAGAAATCATAATCTTCCCTACAAGTGGAAGCATCCCTTTAAAATAACTGTGGAGAGGAACGGATCATCCCACACTATCCCATCCCTGGAGAAAGGCTTGACTCTTTTGCAAAACTGGCACATTATACCTGAACCTGCTCCTCCTGCAGGGGCAAAAAAGCCTCCTGGAAAAATATCCCAGCAATGGCAAACCATCCCGACCCAAAACAGGAGGGACACCTGACCACCTGAATGGCACAGTAACAAGGAATCTACTGTTCTTTTAATCCTATCTGCTAGGATCCAGGTTCTCCCGTTTGGCCTTAAAACTTTCTACCCCTCACTTGAAGTGGCAAATGGCATTGCCAGATACCTCCAATTCTTTTGTTGGTTCCTCGTTTGTATTCTTTTCATTTTTTATTTCAGGTTCTCAACTTTAATCAGACTCGAACACACTCATGCCATCGCAGTATCCTCTTTAACCCAATGCTGACAGCATACGTAACCACTCTGGAGACAATAACCCTCAACCACCTTAGCCACGATGCCCAAGTCAAGGAATACAATTTACTTACATCCACTGGTCAGGTGAGTACATGAAAAGCAAACTCTCTGAACTACCTATGACTAGAGTTGATCGAACACCTGGATGTCCGAGTTTGGCGGGTCCGGCCAAACTTGAAAAAAAAATCCGGGTTCGTGACCCGGACTTAACCCAAACATTACCTACATTTAAGTCAATGGTGAACCAAACCTTTGAGCACTAAAATGGCTCTAAAACAAACATGGAAAGGGCTAGAGGGCTGCAAATGGCAGCAACATCTTCTTAAGAGCGTGGCAAGTGCTCTGCAAACTAATGTAAATGCGTAAAGGGCGAGCTCAGGCCATCTGCCCAACTTGGAGACCCAGAAGTTGAAGGGGGCAGACCCGTCATTCAGTACGTCTAGGCGTGTGCACACATACTGCTCCACCATGTTAGTGCTGGGCCGTGGTGATGCTGGTGGAGCTCCTGTTGCAAGGAGAGGACGTGGTCGATCTGTGCCAGCTACACACACAAGTAGTGTTGAGCGAACACGGACTGTATTATTCGTGTTCGTACCGAATAATTGGATTTTTGTTACCCGAACACGGACACGAACACTTTACTGTATATTCGGGTAAAAATCCGTGTTCGGTCGTTTTATTTCCGGGTTTTGCATGCTTTGGCGCGCTTTTCATGGCGGGCTTTCAACAGCCAATCAACAAGCGTTTAACTGGTGTGCCTAAGCCATCCCAGCCATGACTGCAAATGTATCAGTAGCTGTGATTGGCCGTCTGAAGCATGTGACCAAGTCTTTATAAGTTCGAGGCAGCGCCGCTGCGGCGTCATTCTGCTGTTTAGATCAGGGAGAGAGCACACATCAACGTGCTGGCTGCTGATTAGGGACAGACAGGAAAAAAAAAACATTTGTGTCCCGATAGAATTGAGGGACAGGTCGGAGTGTGTTAGGCAGGGCGAGTTGCAGGCATTTTAGGGAGAGAGTATGCTGATTTTAGGGACAGTGCGTTCTACAAACTACAATCGACATTGCTGTGTGGGGTGGGGTTTGCCGTCACCCGATCTACGATCTTATCAATCCTGTCAGGGAGAGAGTCTGCTGATTTTTAGGGAAAGTGTGTTCTACAAACTACAATCGATATTGCTGTGTGGGGTGGGGTTTGCAGTCCCGATCTACGATCTTATCAATCCTGTTAGGGATAGAGTCTGCTGATTTTTAGGGAAAGTGTGTTCTACAAACTACAATCGATATTGCTGTGTGGTGTGGGATAGGAGATAAGCAGGTGTCAGTGATCCACATCCATTTTGCTGTGTTTGGGCTGCAGTGAACACAATCTTTTTGGGGTGCAATGAACACAATCTTTTTGGGGTGCAGTGAACGCAATCTTTTTGGGGTACAGTGAACACACTCTTTTTGGGGTGCAGTGAACACAATCTTTTTGGGGTGCAGTGAACACAATCTTTTTGGGGTACAGTGAACACAATCTTTTTTGGGGTGCAGTGCACACAATCTTTTTTGCCCACTGAGGAGGAGGGAGAAAAGTATTTTTCTATCAGGCACTGTGTGCAGCCTTTTTCCTTCAGCTGTGCTGTGCTGAGTGACTGATCATAAACTGCTGTGTTCAGTTCACATGTGCTAATATTGAGTGGTTTCAAAAATCATACACTTTTTTTTCTATTCCACTATTCAATATACAGCCTTGGGTTAAAAAAATTAAGTTGTGGCCTGCAGCAGAGCTGAATGATATTTGGGGTTTTTGGGGTTCATCTCATACTTCTGAAGATTTGAGGGTGCTGCCTGTTCCATACTCCCCCTACTCCTCATCCAGCCTTTTAGGGGTACAAACAATAGTAATTGGGGCCTAGTGTGGTTGTGTACGTGTGATATACATACACTTTTTTGGATCATATTTTCTATTCCGCTATTTAATCAAAAACCTTTGGGGATCAGTTAAATTGGGGGATAGTCTGTGTTGGTACGTGTGAGATCCACCTTTCCAAGTTTTTGGGGTTCATCTCATACTTCAGAAGATTTGAGGGTGCTGCCTGTTCCATACTCCCCCTACTCCTCATCCAGCCTTTTAGGGGTACAAACAATAGTAATTGGGGCCTAGTGTGGTTGTGTACGTGTGATATACATACACTTTTTTGGATCATATTTTCTATTCCGCTATTTAATCAAAAACCTTTGGGGATCAGTTAAATTGGGGGATAGTGTGTGTTGGTACGTGTGAGATCCACCTTTCCAAGTTTTTGGGGTTCATCTCATACTTCTGAAGATTTGAGGGTGCTGCCTGTTCCATACTCCCCCTACTCCTCATCCAGCCTTTTAGGGGTACAAACAATAGTAATTGGGGCCTAGTGTGGTTGTGTACGTGTGATATACATACAATTTTTTTGATCATATTTCATATTCCGCTATTTAATCAAAAACCTTTGGGGATCAGTTAAATTGGGGGATAGTCTGTGTTGGTACGTGTGAGAGAGATCCACCTTTCCAAGTTTTTGGGGTTCATCTCATACTTCTGAAGATTTGAGGGTCCTGCCTGTTCCATACTCCCCCTACTCCTCATCCAGCCTTTTAGGGGTACAAACAATAGTAATTGGGGCCTAGTGTGGTTGTGTACGTGTGATATACATACACTTTTTTTGATCATATTTTCTATTCCGCTATTTAATCAAAAACCTTTGGGGATCAGTTAAATTGGGGGATAGTCTGTGTTGGTACGTGTGAGAGAGATCCATCTTTCCAAGTTTTTGGGGTTCATCTCATACTTCTGAATATTTGAGGGTGCTGCCTGTTCCATACTCCCCCTACTCCTCATCCAGCCTTTTAGGGGTACAAACAATAGTAATTGGGGCCTAGTGTGGTTGTGTACGTGTGATATACATACACTTTTTTTTGATCATATTTTCTATTCCGCTATTTAATCAAAAACCTTTGGGGATCAGTTAAATTGGGGGATAGTCTGTGTTGATACGTGTGAGAGAGATCCACCTTTCCAAGTTTTTGGGGTTCATCTCATACTTCTGAAGATTTGAGGGTGCTGCCTGTTCCATACTCCCCCTACTCCTCATCCAGCCTTTTAGGGGTACAAACAATAGTAATTGGGGCCTAGTGTGGTTGTGTATGTGTGATATACATACACTTTTTTTGATCATATTTCCTATTCCGCTATTCAATAAAAACCTTTGGGGATCAATTAAATTGCGGGATAGTTTGTGTTGGTACGTGTGAGATCCACCTTTCCAAGTTTTTGGGGTTCATCTCATACTTCTGAAGATTTGAGGGTGCTGCCTGTTCCATACTCCCCCTACTCCTCATCCAGCCTTTTAGGGGTACAAACAATAGTAATTGGGGCCTAGTGTGGTTGTGTACGTGTGATATACATACACTTTTTTTGATCATATTTCCTATTCCGCTATTCAATAAAAACCTTTGGGGATCAATTAAATTGCGGGATAGTTTGTGTTGGTACGTGTGAGATCCACCTTTCCAAGTATTTGGGGTTCATCTCATACTTCTGAAGATTTGAGGGTGCTGCCTGTTCCATACTCCTCCTACTCCTCATTCAGCCTTTTAGGGGTACAAACAATAGTAATTGGGGCCTAGTGTGCTTCTGTACGTGTGAGATACATACACTTTTTTGATCATATTTCCTATTCCGCTATTCAATAAAAACCTTTGGGGATCAATTAAATTGCGGGATAGTTTGTGTTGGTACGTGTGAGATCCACCTTTCCAAGTTTTTGGGGTTCATCTCATACTTCTGAAGATTTGAGGGTGCTGCCTGTTCCAGACTCCTCCTACTCCTCATCCAGCCTTTTAGGGGTACAAACAATAGTAATTGGGGCCTAGTGTGCTTCTGTACGTGTGAGATACATACACTTTTTTTATCATATTTTCTATTCCGCTATTTAATCAAAACCTTTGGGTATAAACAATTAAATTGCGGGATAGTCTGTGTCGGTACGTGTGAGATACACCTTTCCAATTTTTGGGGCGCATCTCATACTGCCGAGGATTTGAGGGTGCTTCAGTCTGCCTCCTGCCTGTTCCGAACTCCTCCTAGTCCTCATCCTGCCTTTAGGGTACAAAAAATTGTAATCGGGGCCTAGATTGTGTTTGTACGTGTGAGATACACCGTTTTGTAAAATTGTCCTATTCCGCTATTCAATATACACCCTGTTTGAGTGTAAAAAATTAAATTGTGGGATAGTCTGTATCGGTACATGTGAGATACACCTTTTTAAATTTGTTTGGCGCATCTCCTTCTACCGCCGAGGATTGCAGGGCGCTTCAGTTTGCCTCCTGTTCCCAACTCCTCCTACTCCTCTTCCTCATCCTGCCTTTAGGGTACAAAAAATTGTAATCGGGGCCTAGATTGTGTTTGTACGTGTGAGATACACCGTTTTGTAAAATTTGTCCTATTCCGCTATTCAATATACACCCTGTTTGAGTGTAAAAAATTAAATTGCGGGATAGTCTGTATCGGTACATGTGAGATACACGTTTTTAAATTTGTTTGGCGCATCTCCTTCTACCGCCGAGGATTGCAGGGCGCTTCAGTTTGCCTCCTGTTCCCAACTCCTCCTACTCCTCTTCATCATCCTGCCTTTAGGGTACAAAAAATTGTAATCGGGGCCTAGTCTGTGTTTGTACGTGTGAGATACACCGTATTATAACATTTTTCCTATTCCGCTATTCAATATACACCCTTTTGGAGTGTAAGAAAATTAAATTACGGCATAGTCTGTATCGGTACGTGTGAGATACACCTTTTATATTTTTTGGCGCATCTCCTTCCACCGCCAAGGATTGCAGGGCGCTTCAGTTTGCCTCCTGTTCCCAACTCCTCCTACTCCTCTTCCTCATCCTCCCTTTAGGGTACAAAAAATTTTAATCGGGGCCTAGTCTGTGTTTGTACGTGTGAGATACACCATTTTTTTTATCCTTTTTCCTATTCCGCTATTCAATATACACCCTTTTGGGGTAAAAAACATTAAATTGCGGCATAGTTTGCATATTTGACTGTCAGATACACCCGTGCGATACTGTTGTTGTTTTGTTCCGCTATTCAATAAACACCTTTCTAGGGCAAGATCATAAATTACAGAAATATGAGGAGACCGTCAAATAGGGGCCGTGGCCTGGGTCGTGGTGCTGCTGGTAGAGCTCCTGTTGCAAGGAGAGGACGTGGTCGATCTGTGCCAGCTACACGCACAAGTGAAACACCTTCCACAAGTGTAAGTAGGCGACAGAACCTGCAGCAGTATTTGGTAGGGCATAATGCGCCTCTAGACGTGATGAGGCCTGAAGAAGTACAGGCGATAGTAGATTGGGTTGCTGACAGTGCCTCCAGTTCCTTCACATTGTCTCCCACCCAGTCTACTGCAGAAAGGTCAGAGTTGGCACCTGCAGCCGATGTCCAACCGTCTTTCACCTCACCCCCTTGCAAATCAGGCAAGCAGTCTGAGCCCCAAGTCATGCAGCAGTCTCTTCTTCTTTTTGAGGACTCTGTCAGCAGGGTTTCCCAGGGCCATCCACCTAGCCCTGCCCCAGAAGTTGAAGAGATTGAGTGCAGCAATGCCCAACCACTTATTTCTCAAGATGAGTACATGCAAGGACCATCGCAGCACGTCTCCGATGATGACGAAACGCAGGTGCCAACTGCTGTGGCGTTCAGCATTGTGGAGACCGACAAGGAGGGCAGGGGTGAAGACTGGGTGGAAGATGATGTGGAGGACGATGAGGTCCTCGACCCCACATGGAATGAACGTCATGCAGGTGACCTGAGTAGTTTGGAGGAAGAGGCTCTGGTCGCACAGAGCCACCAGCACAGCAGAAGAGGGAGCAGGGTGCAGAAGCGGAGCGGCCGTGCCCTAGACACTACGCCCGCTACTGCCCAACGCAGCAAGGGAACGAGCGCACCAAAGTCAGCTCAAAGGAGTTCTCTAGCGTGGAAGTTCTTTAGAAAATGTGCTGATGACAGGACACGAGTGGTTTGCACCCTGTGCAATCAGAGCCTGAAGCGAGGCATAAACCTTCTCAACCTGAGCACAACCTGCATGATCAGGCATCTAAGTGCAAAGCACGAGCTGCAGTGGAGTAGACACCTTCAAAACCAAGAAACGTCTCTGGCTCATCCTGCTTCCTCTTCTGCTGCAGTCTCGGCCGCTCCAACCACATCTGTAGTGATACCGGCACCTGCCACCCCGCAAAAAGAGGATCTGTCAGCAACACCACCACCTGGGTCACCAACCCTCTCCACAATGTCCCGTGGAAGTGTTCAGCTTTCCATCTCCCAAACACTTGAGAGGAAGAGGAAGTACCCCCCTACCCACCCGCGATCCCTGGCCCTGAATGCCAGCATTTCAAAATTCTTGGCCTTTGAAATGCTGTCATTCCGTCTGGTGGAGACGCACAGTTTTAAAAACCTTATGTCGGCGGCTGTCCCACAGTACGTCGTGCCCAGCCGCCACTACTTTACCAGGCAAGCCATCCCTTCCCTGCACAACCAAGTGGGGGAAAAAATCAGGTGTGCACTGCGCAACGCCATCTGTGCCAAGGTCCACCTAACTACCGATACGTGGACCAGTAAGCATGGTCAGGGGCGTTATATCTCCCTAACGGCACACTGGGTAAATGCAGTGGCGGATGGGCCTGAGGCGGTTAGCAATTTGGCGCATGTCCTTCCACCACCGAGGATTGCAGGGAGCTTCAGTTTGCCTGTTCCTAACTCCTCCTACTCCGCTTCCTCATCCTCTACCGCCTCCTCATCCGGACAGCGTAACACCTTCACCACCAACTTTAGCACGGCCAGGGGTAAACGACAGCAGGCAGTTTTACAACCTGCCTGTTTGGGGGACAAACCACACACCGCGCAGGAATTGTGGAGGAGCATGGAACAGCAGACAAATGAGTGGTTGCTGCCAGCGAGCCTCAAGCCCGGCCTGGTGGTGTGCGATAACGGGCGAAATCTCATAGCAGCTCTGGGCCTAGCCGGTTTGACGCACATCCCTTGCCTGGCGCATGTGCTGAATTTGGTGGTGCAGAGGTTCCTTAAAAACTACCCCGATATGTCTGAGCTGCTGCAGAAAGTGCGGGCCGTCTGTGCGCACTTTCGGCGTTCTCACCCTGCTGCTGCTCGCCTGTCAGCGCTGCAGCGTAACTTCGGCCTTCCCGCTCACCGCCTCATATGTGACGTGCCCACAAGGTGGAACTCCACCTTGCACATGCTGCAAAGACTGTGCGAGCAGCAGCAGGCCATAGTGGAGTTTCAGCTGCAGCACGCACGCGTGAGTCGCTCTGCGGAACAGCACCACTTCACCACCAATAACTGGGCCTCCATGCGAGACCTGTGTGCCTTGTTGCGCTGTTTTGAGTACTCCACCAACATGGCCAGTGCCGATGACGCCGTTCTCAGCTTAACTATCCCACTTCTATGCCTCCTTGAAAAAACAATTCGGGCGATGATGGAAGAGGATGTGGCACAGGATGAGGAGGAGGAGGAGGAGGAGGTAACATTTCCAAGGCTTTCAGGGCAGTCATTCGCAAGGGGCTCCGAGGGTGGGTTCCTGCACACACAAACGCCAGGGACACAATTGTCCAGCAGGGGCACAGTTCGGGAGGATGAGGAGGATGAGGAGGAGGAGCTGGAGGAGGAGATGGAACCATGTTCACAGCAGGGTGGCACCCAGGCCAGCTCATGGCCATCACTGGTGCGTGGCTGGGGGGATACAGAGGACACGGACGATACACCTCCCACAGAGGACAGCCTTTCGTTGCCTCTGGGCAGCCTGGCACACATGAGCGATTACATGCTGCAGTGTCTCCACAACGACCGCCGAGTTGCCCACATTCTAACTTGTGCTGATTACTGGGTGGCCACGCTGCTGGATCCCCGTTACAAGGACAACGTACCGTCCTTAATTCACTCACTGGAGCGCGGTCACAAGATGCGCGAGTACAAGCGCACGCTGGTAGACGCCATGCTGCTGGCATTCCCACCTGACAGCGGGGCCACAGTGGAAGCACAAGGCAGAGGAGGAGGAGGAGGAGGAGGAGGAAGAGGTCGCCAACGCAACCAGGGCACCGCCAGCACCTCAGAAGGCAGGGTTAGCATGGCCGAAATGTGGAAAAGCTTTGTCAGCACGCCACAACAAACAGCAGCACCAGCAGCTCAGATGGAACGTCTTAGCAGGAGGCAGCATTTTACCAACATGGTGGAGCAGTATGTGTGCACACGCCTACATGTAGTGAATGAGGGGTCTGCCCCCTTCAACTTCTGGGTCTCCAAATTGGGCACATGGCCTGAGCTTGCCCTTTACGCCTTGGAGGTGCTGGCTTGCCCTGCAGCCAGTGTATTATCTGAACGGGTATTTAGCACGGCTGGGGGCGTTATAACAGACAAGTGCAGCCGCCTGTCCAGAGACAATGTGGACAAGCTCACGTTCATTAAAATGAACCAGGCATGGATCCCACAGGACTTTTCCGTACCTTGTGCAGAATAGCGATGGATACCGACCTTACCCAGCCATTGTTTTATTTTTGCTCTTTCTCACTCTTTTGGGGTGTACCCTCATTTAAAATTTGTGAAAAGAAGCAGTGTTGGCTACCTCGTCCTCCTCCTCAGGGCCAGATTAACGTAGGGGCTATTGGAGCTGCAGCTCCAGGCCCCTACCTTTTATATAGGCCCCGGGTTGGCCATATTCACTGTTACCGCTCTTCTGTCACTTGCAAACACAGAAGTCTGGCTTCTATGCTCTCTTCCCCAGGCAGCTCCCTCAGAACCTCCCCACACAGCACGAAGGCCGGACAAGGAGGGACAGTTGCCGATGCATGGATGTTTTTTTTATTGGGCTTCAGAGACAGCATCCCATGTTGAATTAGGCATGCATGGCTGCACCCTTCCTCCTCTGGGTGCATGCCAAGGCACGGCCCTTAAGGCCCTTCAAAATCCTCAGCACCAAGCCCATGATGCTCTTAATCCGGCCCTGGTCCTCCTCCACCGCCGCTTCCACCTACACCGCCCATAGGTGTGCACAGCCTATTGCATTAGGGTGTGCACCCCAAAGTTTAAATACACATGCATGTGTTTGCCTACATGTACATGGCCCCGATACATTACTCTCCCTGCTGGCAAAGTGAAATAGAGCAGAGCAGGTCCGAGGGAGATCTTTCCCATCTCCTAACTGGCAAACAGAGCGATAATGCTAATGTGCCCTAGGTGATTAGGGTGTGCCCAGGTACACCCGGCACACCCTGTGCACACGCCTATGACACCGCCACATCCACCACCACCTCAACCTCCCTCCTACTCCATATGGGCCTCGTCCATCAGAGATGAAGAACATTGTTTTATTTTTCTGCTTTTTTTTTGTTGTTTTAAGTTATTTCCCTATCCACATTTGTTTGCAGAGCACTTGCCATGCTCTTAACTACGTTTTGCTGCCATTTGCAGCACTCTAGCCCTTTCCTTTGGTGTTTTACAGCCATTTTAGTGCCTGAAAGTTCGGGTCCACATTGACTTCAATGGGGTTCGGTGTCCGGGAAAAGTTCGGCAAAAGTCCGGGACACGGACCCGGACTTTTTTTTAAAGTTCGGCCGAACCCGCCGAACACGGACATCCAGGTGTCCGCTCAACTCTACACACAAGTGAAACACCTTTCTCAGCTGCGAGTAGGCGACAGAACCTGCATCAGTATTTGACAGGGCCTAATGCGCCTCTACAAATGTTGAGGCCAGAACAAGTACAGGCGATAGTAGATTGGGTTGCTGACAGTGTCTTCTGCTGAAAGATCAGAGTTGGCACCTGCAGCCGATGTCCATCAATCTTTCACCTCACCCCCTTGCAAATCAGCCAAGCAGTCTGAGCCCCAAGTCATGCAGCAGTCTCATCTTCTTTTTGATGACTCTTTTAGCATGGTTTCCATGGGCCATCCATCTAGCCCTGCCCCAGAAGTGGAAGAGATTGAGTGCACCGATGCCCAACCACTTATGTCTCAAGATGAGTACATGGGAGGACCATTGCAGCGCGTCTCGGATGATGATGAAACACAGGTGCCAACTGCTGCGGAATTCCGAATTGTGGAGACCGACAAGGAGGGCAGGGGTGAAGACTGGGTGGAAGTCGATGTGGAGGACGATGAGATCCTCAACCCCACATGGAATAAACGTCATGCAGGTGACCTGAGTGGTTTGGAGGAAGAGGCAGTGGTCGCACAGAGCCACCAGCACAGCAGAAGAGGGAGCAGAGTGCAAAAGCGGAGCGGCCGTGCCCTAGACACTACGCCTGCTACTGCCCAATGCAGCAAGGGACCGAGCATACCAAAGCCCCCCTCTGTAGTGACAGTGGCACCTACCACCCCGCAAACAGAGGATCTGCCAGCAACACCACCACCTGGGTCACCAACAACCATCTCCACAATGTCCCGTTGAAGCGTTCAGTTTTCTATCTCCCAAACACTGGAGCGGAAGAGGAAGTACCCCCCTACCCACCCACGATCCCTGGCCCTGAATGCCAGCATTTCAAAATTCCTGGCCTTTGAAATGCTGTCATTCTGTCTGGTGGAGACGCAGAGTTTTAAAAGCCTAATGGCGGTGGCTGTCCCAAAAGTACGTCGTGCCCAGCCGCCACTACTTTACCAGGCAAGCCATCCCTTCTCTGCACAACCAAGTGGGTGACGAAATCAGGTGTGTTGGTGGAGTGAATGACGGATCTGCCCCCTTCAACTTCTGGGTCTCCAAGTTGGGCACATGGCCTGAGCTTGCCCTTTACACCTTGGAGGTGCTGGCCTGCCCTGCAGCTAGTGTATTTCCTGAACGTGTATTTAGCACGGCTGGGGGCGTTATCACAGACAAGAACAGCCGCCTGTCCAGAGCCAATGTGGACAAGCTCACGTTCATTAAAATTAACCAGGCATGGATCCCACAGGACTTGTCCGTACCTTGTGCAGAATAGACATGTATACCGGCCTTACCCAACCATTGTTGTATTTGATCTTTCTTACTCTTTTGGGGTGTACCCTAATATAAAAAAAATTTAATTAAAAACCAAAACCAGTGTTGGCTACCTCGTCCTCCTCCTCCACCGCCACCGTCGCTTCCACCTACACCGCCATATCCACCGCCACCTCAACCTCCTACTCCATATGGGCCTCGTCCTCCTCCTACATCATTCAAGAATATTATTTTTTATTTTTATGTGTTTTATGTTATTTTAAGTTATTTTCCTATCCACATTTGTTTGCAGAGCACTTGCCATGCTCTTAAGAAGATTTTGCTGCCATTTGCAGCCCTCTAGCCCTTTCCATGTGTTTTTTAGAGCCATTTTAGTGCTCAAAAGTTCGGGTCACCATTGACTTCAATGGGGTTCGGGATCAGGGTCAAGTTCGGGTTAAAAACGGGTCACGAACCCGGACTTTTTTTTCAAGTTCGGCCGGACCTGCTGAACCTGGACATCCAGGTGTTCGCTCAACTCTAGTCATGTGGACTACTGCGGTGTAGGAAATCTCGTGGCAGTGTTGGCGTCCTGGAAGTGGCACCAGCAACGTGAAAGGTTGGAACGAGACTCCTACAAATTCAGGCTGACCTGCTGTCAGCCTTCCTATATAGTATACAGTATTTTAACTATTAATTTTTCTTTCATAAACAAGATTACAGTTGTCAAAAAGTTGTTTCTGGTATATGTATTTGATATTGTGCTTCTGGGTTGGATGTGGCTTACCTTCCAAATACAGCTTCTAAACTATTTTGCTTGGTTTGGGCTTTGGCCTAGATTTTGGTAATGTTCTCATGGTTTTTTATACCTGATTCTTCTACTATGCTTGTCTACCTTTTGTACATCATTCCACAGCCTTGTCTGAAATGGTTTTACTTTAACTGGTCCTTCCTGATGATTAGTTGCTACCACTTAAGCAATCATGAGGGTTATAGCCTGAAAGCTCTCTAGTGGCCATACTCTTCCTCACAATTAGGAACTTGGATAAAGAAGAGGCACTACTACAGTTATTACGTAGGTGAAAACCTTCTACGATGTGCTGGAGACACATGGGATCCATCTAAATTTGTGATTTTATGCATCTTTAAAATGTCAGCCCTCAGTAAAAAAAATATATAGATAATATATAAACAAACCCAAATCTAAAAAAGTTGGGACACTGTACAAATTGTGAGTAAAAAAGGAATGGACTAATTTACAAATCTCATAAACTTATATTTTATTCACAATATAATATAGATAACATATCAAATGTTGAAAGTGAGACATTTTGAAATGCCATGCCAAATATTGGCTCATTTTGGATTTCACGAGAGCTACACATTCCAAAAAAGTTGGGACAGGTAGCAATAAGAGGCCGGAAAAGTTAAATGTACATATAAGGAACAGCTGGAGGACCAATTTGCAACTTATTAGGTCAATTGGCAACATGATTGGGTAAAAAAAGAGCCTCTCAGTGTGGCAGTGTCCCTCAGAATTCAAGATGGGCAGAGGATCACCAATTCCCCCAATGCTGGGGCGAAAAATAGTGGAGCAATATCAGAAAGGAGTTTCTCAGAGAAAAATTTGAAAGAGTTTGGAGTTATCATCATCTACAGTACATAATATCATCCAAAGATTCAGAGAATCTGTTACAATCTCTGTGCGTAAGGGTCAAGGCTGGAAAACCATACTGGATGCCTGTGGTCTTCGGGCCATTAGACGGCACTGCATCACATACAGGAATGCTACTGTAATTGAAATCACAACATAGGCTCAGGAATACTTCCAGAAAACATTGTCAGTGAACACAATCCACCGTGCCATTCGCCGTTGCCAGCTAAAACTCTATAGGCCAAAAAAGAAGCCAAATCTAAACATGATCCAGAAGTGCAGGCATTTTCTCTGGGCCAAGGCTCTTTCAAAATGGACTGTGGCAAAGTGGAAAACTGTTCTGTGGTCAGACAAATCAAAATTTGAAGTTCTTTTTGGAAAACTGGGACACCATGTCATCCTGACTAAAAAGGACAAGGACAACCCAAGTTGTTCTTAGCGCTCAGTTCAGAAGCCTGCATCTCTGATGGTATGGGGTTGCATGAGTGCGTGTGGCAGGGGCAGCTTACACATCTGCAAAGGCACCATCAATGCTGAAAGGTATATCCAAGTTCTGGAACAACATATGCTCCCATCCAGATGATGTCTCTTGCAGGGAAGACCTTGCATTTTCCAACATGACAATGCCAGACCACATACTGCATCAATTACAACATCATGGCTGCGTAGAAGAAGGATCCGGGTACTGAAATGGCCAGCCTGCAGTCCAGATCTTTCACCAATAGAAAAATTTAGCGCATCATAAAGAGGAAGATGCAACAAAGAAGACCTAAGACAGTTGAGCAACTAAAAACCTGTATTAGACAAGAATGGGACAACATTCCTATTCCTAAACTTGGGCAACTTGTCTCCTCAGTCCCCAGACGTTTGCAGAATGTTATAAAATGAAGAGGGGATGCCACACAGTGGTAAACATGGCCTTGTCCCAACTTTTTTGAGATGTGTTGATGCCATAAAATTTAAAATCAATTTATTTTCCCCTTAAAATGATACATTTTCTCAGTTTAAACATTTGATATGTCATCTATGTTGTATTCTGAATAATATATTGAAATTTGAAACTTCTACATTATTGCATTCTGTTTTTATTCACAATTTGTACAGTGTCCCAACTTTTTTGGAATCGGGTTTGTATATATATATATATATATATATATATTCTACTTGTAGTAACTGTACAGCCAATTTCAGTGTTTCGTTTATTCATTTAGACAGTCATTTACTCACTCATGCATGTCTGTTTTTATTCCCAAACATTTTAAATCAAATCTTTTATTTGTAACCTTGTTCTCAAAAAAAAAAAAAAAATGAGCTGCCGTGTAGTACACAAGTGTCTGACTTTCTCAGAATCAGAATGATCAGAAAAAAAGATGCTTACAAATAAAAATAACAACCTGTATGTCCTATAGTTAAGACTTTTTGACTACTATATACAGACCATTTTTTTTTTAGATTCATTTGTTAAGTCAGTTAACTAGAGTATTCAACACTATTCTATCTGGCCCCTGAGCTGGTTCCTTAAGCAACCATACCACATGTAAATGGAGTTTATTGGCAAAAGAAGCTTTTTTATTAACACAAAAATAAAGTTTAAAGGAGAACAGATTTTTTTTCTATCGTGCAGTGGGGCTGTAACCGCACTGCACTGGTTACCTGTTTTTTTTTTTTTTTTTCCAGGGGCGCACTAAATGGCTACACTTTTTTTAAAGGGTAACTTTATTGTATATTTGCAAGTACAAAAGAAAAGAAAATAGAGTAAACCTTGCTCAGGTATTACATCACAATATAAACAGAGTGTTCATTCTATACATATACAGTGAATAGTGAAAAGAGTGTTTATACATCATAAACACATCCAGAAATACATACTGTAAAGATCAGTAATAAAATGAAGCATATTTGCATAACATTTGAAAAGAAAAAAGGTAAGGAATCAGCAAGTAATCCCGAGCTCTAGTTAATACCTTAAGTAGCAGGTGGAATAGTACGGTCTGAGTTTGCCCACAAATCCCAGATTTTATGAAATTTGCCCCTTGCCTCTTATATCAGTTTATATACTGGGAAGACCTGATTAATAATGGTTAGCCAGAAAACTATAGTATGGGGAGCTGTGGACTGATCATCATGAATGATTATTTGGCATAAAATAGAGTGGAACGCAGAAAAGTTTGGGAATTCTTAGGTAGAGATTCATTATCAATATATCTAAACAAACACCTTAAGGGGTTACAGATATTAGGTATTTAAGTAATCAAATTTATAAAAGCGGTGACCAGAACTCTCTAACAGGTGAGCATTGCCATACCATGTGGTAGAACGTGCCACCGCTAAAGAGCATTTGAAACAGATAGCAGATGGCATCCTCCTCAAATAGTAAAGAGGACCAGGAGTATAAAATTACCTATAAAGAAATTTGGTCTGGATGACTTTATCCCTTGAGGAGATGAACATGGGGACCTGTAAAGGAAGGATTTCCTGCCAGACTTCCTCTGTAAGTTCTGGAATATCTGAGCGCCACCTAGATTCAATAAGATTGAGTCTATCGGTTTTAGAGTGAAGCAGGGAGGAATAATATGTCGAAATAAGTTTGGAGTAGGAAGGGTCATTCAGGAGGCGTTCTAGAGGGGAAGATTGTAAAGAGATATCGCGTAGCCATATGTCGTAAATGTAGATACTTAAAATAGGCCGTGGAGGGAAGATTTAAGTCTCCACATAAATCTGCAAAAGAACGAAAGGCATCCAATACAAATAGATGGGAGATCAATTTTACTCCGTGCCGAAAGCAGAACACCCCTGTCCGTCATCTGAAAAAACTCTCTCATTTGTGGATTATTCCACAAAGGAGCGGTGGGTGAGTGTACGAGAGCCATGCCAGATGGAAGAAAATTGTTGAGTTTGAAAACTTGAAACATCATGGATAAAGTACTTTTCCTGTCCATAATGGATTGGCGAAGGAATTACATTTTGTAGGGATTAATAGGATGTGAGAATAGCCGCATCTAGTGCCGTGGCTGCGTTATTGACTTCAGGGTAAAACCGCTAATGTGCAAGAGCTAATTGGAAGGCAATGTAATAGATTTGGAGATTGGCAACTGCAACCAAAACAGGCAACTGCAGTGTTTCCTTATCGATTCTGAAAGCTCTACTTCCCCAAATAAATAATGTAAGAATAGAGTCAATTTTGCAGAATCTGCATTTGGGAATATACACTGGTGAATTACTTAATATATAAAGGAAGCAAGGCAGGAAAAATATTTTAAATATATTTACCCCACCTAATAGAGTTAAGGGGACATTAGACAATACATTTAGAGTGCTTTGAGTTTCCCAAAGAGAGGGTCTAAATTATTCCTAAGATACAGGGAAAAAGGTTGTTGTATCTCTATATTCAGGTAGCGGAAACTAGATACAATTTTTAATGGGCAAGAAGGCAGAAGGGGAATCAACACTTCTCTATCTTGGGAAAAAAGGAGAGATTTTTCCCAATTTACTTGGAAACTGGAAAAATTACTGAATCTTTGAAAGACGTGTAACAATGGATATGGACATTTTGGAAATTGCTAAATAAATGAGCATGTTGTCCTCATAGAGGGACACCTTTTCTTCAAGTCCATTAACTTCTAGACCCTTAATAGTGGAATTAGAGCGTATCAGTTCAGTCAAAGGCTCTATTGCCGGACAAACAATAATGGAGACAGAGGGCATTATAGGTATGGATTCAGGAATACAATTGTTCACCTTCAGTCTAGCCCTTGGCTTGTAATATAGCAGTTGATCCTATCTGATGCCAAATTTCGCAACACCTGTTTTTTGTTTTGTTTGAATAACTATCTCCATCAGCTCATCCCTAACAGGTATTGCCTTTTGTATTTGTAGCACTGCCCCCTAGGGAGCTGCTGAGATTGGATTCCCCTGGGTTACCCATAGCAACAGTCTGTTAAACATATCACTTTAAATCCTTGGCTCAGTCAATGTACAGTCAGGGTATTTGGGTTTTTTGTGTTTTATTTGAAATTGGGATGGGAGAAGGGTTGAGAAGGATACTCCAACTAGAACTATGCACAATCCTGATGACAACTGACTGTAATGTGTGTGCAGCAAGGTCGCTGCTTCACTTTGCCACTGAAGTGAAGATGAAGAATCTGGACTCCTGTTTAGGTTACTCTTCAGGGTCTAACTTGGCACCCCCTTTCTCTCTGGCTGTGTGTGCTGAACTCCTGTCCACTGACACTCTACTGGAGTGTTCCCCTTCCTGGGCAGACTCCAGGCAAGCTTCCCGGTTCTCACGGACACTGTTTTTCCCTAGGTTGCTTCTGCCTTCAACTCCCTTTTCAGCATCCACTGGACCTTCCTTATCAGCACCACACCTCTAATTCACCAGGCCAACTGCCTGTGACCATCTTCCATACTGACAGGAGGAAAGGCAGCCGTCACCCTACTACTCCTTAGACCTTGTTTCCCGCCCAAAGACACCCTGTCACATGTGCCCTTGACTTTTATAACGTATCCCAGGATACACCACTGCTTGTGCCAACCCACTGAGATAGTTACAAAAGCCTGTGTGTCAGTGGCGGGGTTTCCTCCACTGTCCAACAGGCTCCTATATTGGATACAGTGGGGACACTCCCTCAGTGTCCATGTGAATAACACATGGACACATGTAACAGATCTAACTATCGATCAGGCTCCCCTGATAAGCAGGCAGAGCAAAAAAACTATACTTTCCCTAGCACCTATCTAGGAGAGTGCTACATCAACCCCCCACCAAAAATGAGCCATGTCCTCATTAGCTCTGGGGCAGCTGCCCCCTAATCCCTACTGAAAAAAACACAAAACAGGAAAGGGGGAAAAGGGAAGAATGAATGTACAGAAAAAGAAATTACATGAAAAAATATATATCTGCTGTACAATATATTACAGGCTAGGTGCATTTAAGGAAATGCACCCTCCACCAAGCAAAACTTTGCTTGGGTGGGAAAACAAACACCCTAATTAACTACCTCTAGTAGCTCTGGGCAATCTGAAAAAGAAGAAAGAAAATTAGACACTTATGCATGTACATAGAAACCACATGTCTAACTGATAGTCTTGTGGGAAGACCCTCCCCGCAGGGGCAGCCTTCTCATCCAGCATCTCTAACTACACAGTACAATAAGTCTTGACACGACGTCCAGCACCATTCCTCCAAGATGATCCTGGGCCCTGTCACTAACTATCTATCACTTAGTCCAAAAAGATGGGTGCTTGCAGCATCTCCTTCACTGCAACATTCAGCACCGTTTCTTCTTCCCAAGCAGACTTAGTTGCCAGAGCCTGGACAACCTGTAGTCCTGCAAGGGCCAGTAATAATTTCTTCAGGGGTCCCTGGTACCAGGGCAGCCCCCACCAAAAACGTCCAGGATGCACCGCCCACTCCCTCATGTGGTCATCCTTAGAATTCCACTATCGGCCCGTTGGCCCAAGAGTAGTCTCATTGGAACTCTAAGCAGATTTGTAATCCAAGATTCCGGCCGATGGCCAAAAGGATCTCCCAAACAGCATGTGATAGTAGTTTTTTTTTTCTTCTCCTGAGAGGGTCTGCCCTCTGATGTAAGTCCAATAGTGGCAGCTGGTGATTCCCTCAACCCCTTCTGCAAGGACAGAAGGGGAGGGGGGTGATTAGAATAGGGCCTAAGCCCCAGTAACAACTGGAGCTTGTCAGTTAGTAGGTATAGGCTAGCCAGCCTCAGTTGGACGTAGTATGTCTTTTTCAGCAATAAAAGTCTGGATGGGGAATTCACACCCTCTTCCCTCCCTTTTCCTGAATCCTGATTGACCAGGCCTGGCCAGATCCATCTGGGTGGCAGACATCCACCCGGTCCAAGTAGATGGCCTGCCCGTGGTTCCACTGCATTTTTACTGATAAGAACGTTTCCATAAGTCCATCCTGGACTGGTTACGATGTGGCTTGGGGATAAAAAGGAAGTCCCATATAGCTTCATCACACCAGGACTCTCTTTTGGCCTCTATCTCTAGCATGACCTCCAGTAGAGCATAGGGATAGTCATACCCATACTCTAAGGCCACCTTCCTCTGTATCCACTTCTGCATCCTGGAAAGTCTGGAGAGGGTCTTCTGATCACCTCTCTCAGCTGGAGAATATGGGGTGTCTTCTCTTTTGATGAAGGAGGCGTAGGCCTCATTTTGATACCAAGCCCGGGCATAGTTCTTGGGTGGGGTTAGGTCTGGGGCCCGATTAGCATAGGCCTCACAGGCTTGAGTGACCCTGGTCTCCCAAGTCACATTCAGCTTTCTGGGCTGACCTCCACTCTCTTCCGCTCGCAGCAGTAGATTGCCACAATGCCCGCACTGTCCCCACATCTGCATGCGCATGGTCACATTCAGACACTGAGGACATACCAGGCCAAAATGCTCCACACCTCCTCCGGTGCACAATGCCATTCTCCCATCAGGCACCATCCGCACCCCTGTATACCACAGGGTGAATGTCTTTGGCTCTCCGGTCTGCTCCGCAGTTTCTCCGCCAAAACGCAGGATAGCCTCTACTGTGCTCCGGCTCTCTCCGGTACTTGCCATCTTGCTCCTCCACACACGTGTCTCCCTCTCAGCCCCACTCAGAGGCAGAAGTAATTTATGGACTTTCCTCCTTCTCTGGATTGGCTGTGCATGAGCGGCGTCCCTGCCCATGACTCTGGATTGGCGGTGGCTCCTCCTGCTAGGCAACCCTTCCGGTGCCGCTCCGTCTCAGCTCAGCCTGCATGGAAGCCACTGCAAAACGGACCTTGCCTCTCTGTTTGCATGCATCCGCCACTCCCACCTGTACCAGGGCTCCAACTGTGCCTCCATCACTCCGAGCCATTTAAAGCTCTTTGCTAGTCCGTAGAATTGTCCCGCTGTCAGATGCACGGCCAATATTTCTCTTCTTAGCACTTGTACAAGCAAGATTCACCATACTGTACTTGAAAAATGTCCACCGTCACCAAATGCATGGTCAACAGACCTTTCCACAGCATCCACATTGCCACTACTTTGGAAGAATATCCTGCTGTCATTGGAAGGACAGCCAACATTCTCCTGCATAGCTCTGGCCCACACATGGCCCCCGGCACACCGATCCACATGCCCTGGGCCGCCATTTTCGTCCACACTTGCACCATTTACTATTAAGCAGGCACAGTCCATTTCCACAGTAAGATGCATTTCTCCACTTTCCAGCCTATCACTAGATCAGACAATATGCGATTCTGTCAGGAATCCTTTCGTTGCCACGGGCAACGATTATTGTGCATTTGACTCTTCATCCTGCTCTCCCTATCTCCTGTAGAGCAGGCCTCACACTTCTCTTGAGCATAAGGAACATAGTTCTTGAGAGAAAAATTAGCAACCATTCCGGTAACCCAGGGCGACATCCCAGACGAGCCCCTAAATGTAGCACTGCCCCCTAGGGAGCTGCTGAGACTGGATTCCCCTAGGTTACCCATAGCAACAGTCTGAGCCAAGGATTTAAAGTGATAAGTTTATGTTTTCAATGAACAGTCCAGGGGATTTGGGTTTTTTGTGTTTTATTTGACATTGGGATGGGAGAAGGGATGAGTGGGGTACTCCAACTAGAACTATGCACAATCCTGAGGACAACTAACTGTAATGTGTCTTGCGGCAAGGCCGCTGCTTCACTTTGCCACTGAAGTGAAGATGAAGAATCTGGACTCCTGTTTAGGTTACTCTTCAGTGTCTAACTTGGCACCCCCTTTCTCTCTGGCTGTATGTGCTGAACTCCTGTCCACTGACACTCCACTGGAGTGGTCCTCTTCCTGGGCAGACCCCCGGCAAGCTTCCCGGTACTCACGGATGCTGTTTTTCCCTGGGTTGCTTCTGCCTTCAACTCCCTTGTCAGCATCCACTGGACCTTCCAGATCAGCACCACACCTCTTATATACCAGGCCGACTGTCTGTGACCATCTTACATACTGACAGGAGGAGAGACAGCCATCACCCTTCTCCTTGGACCTGGCTTCCCGCCCAAAGACACCCTGTTACATGTGCCCTTGACTTTTATAACGTATCCCAGGATGCCCCACTGCTTGTGCCAACCCACTGAGATAGTTACAAAAGCCTGTGTGTCGCTGGCTGGGTTTCCTCCACTGTCCAACATGCTCCCCTATTGGATACAGTGGGGACACTCCCTCAGACCAGGGGAATCACACATGGACACATGTAACAGGCCTAACTACCAATCAGGCTCTCCTGATAAGCAGGCAGAGCAAAAAAACTATACTTTCCCTAGCACCTATCTAGGAGGGTGCTACATATCATTTGACTCTCTCCTTTAGATTGTAAACTCTAATGAGCAGGGCCCTCTGATTTCTCCTGAATTGTATTGTAAGTATACTGTCTGCCCTTAGCCCTTATGTTGCAAAGCAATGCGCAAACTGTTGGCACTATATAGATCCTGTATAGCAATAATAAACAAATTGTCAGTGCTAGAACTTTGTAAAAACAGAGTTTCAGCACTGTGGACAGCTCCAGCTGGAAAATTGGTGTGCTGGCTTAAAAGCTGTTAAAACAGCTTGCGGTATGTGTAAAAATAGCACTCGATGCATAACTAGCAATAGAGGTGCATAGGGGCAGTGCACACAACAATAAAATACCAAACAATTTACCAGCACACTTACCAGTTAGTACGAACACAAAAATTCTCAAAATGTTTAAGCAATTTGTGCTAAAAAAAAAAAAAAAAAAAAAAAAAAACATGTTTTTTGCATACAATTGCAAAGGTACAAAAAGACAAACTGCCAGGCAAGGCCTCTTTTCAAAGTTGGGTTCCTGACTCTAATCTAACAGAGCTTTTGTATTTTATTTAGAATGTTGTATTTTTGATATTCAATGACTGTTCACTGGCTGCCACATTCACCTGGTTCACAATAATAAATAACGTCAAAGGTTTCACTTGTTGAATTTCCCAAGTAACCCTTATAACTATACTTTAAGAGGGCTTTTTACTAAAACTTATGAGTGAAAAATCTAGTGTAGCTCAGTAGAGAAACCAATCAGCTCCAGTTTTTATTGCCAAAGCATAATTAAACAAGCTGAAGTTAGAAGCTGATTGGCTATCATGCAAAGCTGCACCAGATTCTGAGTGCTCTAGTTTTAGTAAATCTACCTCTAGTGCAATTTTCTGCAGCATCAGTTTTCAGAAGCACCCAGGTTAGATATGAATATAGGCCTGATGGCAACTAAACAAGGCCAGTGGAGGGGTGAGAAAGTTTACTTTACATTGAAATGAGTCTAAAATGTATGGAAACAACTATAAATAAACCAGCATGAGTAAGAGAGCCATGGCAACAAATGAAAGCACAAAGGTGTGAATATGATATGACTGGAAAAAGGAGGAAAAATGAATTAGGCTACAAAGGAGATACAGCAATGAATGGGGGCTACATTGCTAGATCAGTAAAAATAATAGCAAAATGCAGGGAGAGAAAATAGTGAGGAGTTATTGTAGGGGAAAACAAACAAGCTAAACAGAATAAGTCCACATTTACTATTTGTGCATATATTTCCAGCTCTGCCAATTACTTTTTCAGTGCTCCTGGAGTTCTAAGAGTCACCTTTGAGCATGCGTCCAGTCCCAATAAAAATTATATGCCAAGAATTGTATTTATAAAAGAAGCTTGCACTATTTTTTTTGCCAAATCCTTTCCCTCTCACCCATGGAGCATATGATTTGAACATTTTTTATTGTCAGAGTAGTTTAGCTAATGTTTAGGTGAAGCTGAATTTACACTTTAAACCTTGTGTGCCCCTGCCAGAAAAATCAATAGTTGTTTCCAATCAGTTTCCCTGTAGTTAAAGCAAACCTTTAGCTAATATGGGCCCCCAGAGCTCTTGCCACAATGCTTTCCCTCCTTACTCCATCTTGGCTGTTGATATCTGCTCCTCAAGTTGTGGGTGTAGAGGATTTTTGACTTTGTCACATGCTATGGATGATGCACGAACACCAGAGTTACTCTATTCTGGAAACTTAGAGATGGCAGGAGTGTACACAGTGCACAGAGAAAATGGTTTTATAGCAGAAAAGACATGCTAAGTCTCTTCTACAATAAAAATATATCTGTTAACATTTTTTCAAAAGTCAAGTATAGTTTGACCATAGTAAATAGGTATAGGCATCAAGACACAGTGTAAAAATTGTCCTTTTGAACCTTTCTTGAAAGAAACATTAACCTCCCTGGCGGTATGATTCTTTTGGATTTTAGGTGCTGAAAGCGGTACCATTATTTTGCATGTAATTCTTGTGAATGAGTAGCCCAAACCAACTGTATACATTTATTATATATATTATATATATATATATATATATATATATATATATATATATATAATGTATACAGTTGGCTTGGGCTGCTCATTCACAAGAATTACGTATATATATATATATATATATATATATATATATATATGTGTGTATATATATATACATATACACGTGTGTATATATATATATATATATATATATATATATATATATATATATATACATATATTTACATAAAAAGTACAGTAAAACTGCAGGAAAGGGCACTGGGGGGCAATGTAATGTTATTTTATTTTATTTTGAATGGTATCAGTGTGTTTGGTATGTTTTACATTTGAATTTGCCGCCGGTTCCACCCCCCGGCGGACGTCACGTCGCCGGAGACGGAAGCCAGGGCTCGCAGACGATCGGGAGGAAGCTCTGCCGCCGCATACTGCCCGCATACATCGCTGGATCCCGGAGAAAAGGTAAGTAAAACCTCTTCCAGCATCCAGCGATCTTCCTAGCGCTACCCCGAGTGTGGCTCGGGGTTACCGCTTTTGGCTCTAAAATCTAACCCCGAGTCACGCTCGGGAATACCGCTAGGAAGGTTAAGCAAAGTCTAATGTCCTGGCTGTCATGCTGACCCTCTGGCTTCAATAATGTGAGCCACTAAAATCTGGTACACACCAGTAGTTTTTTTTTTTTTCATTTAACCCAGCAGGCTAAACTGAAAAAAAAAAATGGAAGTGCTCAGGAGGAGCCGCTGTACTGGCAATTTGATGTTAGTACAATGATCTCCCCTGCTGTGCTATTGTGTTCTGACAGGGGAACACCCCCCACCATAAACACACCAATCGACTCTCCAAACCATTGCCTGAGAGTGCTGATCAGGTGCTGATTGGAAGACCTTATTCGGCCAGCTTCTGTCGGGCCAGCTGCCGTACATGTCGAATGTCAGATGGTTGCTATTGAAATGGCAGATGCCACCCAAAATTCAGCTCATGTGTATGCCCCTTAACACTAAACACAAAAAAAGTATGCAGACTTCCTACTTTACTTTGACTCTCCTAATCTGTCTACTTGTTTTTAAATTTGTAACTTGTTGAAGCATCAGATTAGTGTACCAGCCTGGCAACTAGCCTTTTTAGGAGTTGGTTTACAACAGCAATCTTCATGTTTTGTTAAGGAAAGATTTACTTTAAAGGGGTCCTCCTTCGGCAGAAGTAGCCGTATTGCATTTTAGGGATTTAGGTTTTGCTCTTGAACACTGGCTTTAGCATTGAAATGTCTCATAGGACATTTTAAAACAACTCTATAGAATTTCCATAGTGCTCATAATCTTTATCAATAGGATCACCTAAATAGCAACTGTCCTGCTCTCTGTCAAGATCTAGGTTTCAAGCAGAAGAAGTAGATGTCAACGTGGAGTCATTCAGTCCTGAAAGACAAAATCCAGGTCCATATATAGCTTCAAAATTCTCATCCACGCTATTCTATGATTAAGGAAAATGAAATCTACTGACCTGTTTCAACCTCAAAATAATCAAGGGTTAAAATGCTTCTGTATACAAACCCCAACACTTATGTGCATGTGCAGGAAACCCAAAATGTATTATACTTTAAGACCCATTCACACCTGAGCATTTTGTATCTTGAACTTTGAAGCTCCAAGATGCTCAACAAGCAATATCCTACTTATTTCAATGACCCCTTTTCCCGCCTGTGTGTTTTGTCGCCGGTTGCAAAATGCATATCACTCAAAAAAGTAATGAGGTTCTTTTCAGGCAGACTGGAGCATTTTTAGCCTGTGACAGGGTGAGACCCTGCCACTATGTAAATGGGCATACAAATTACACTGGATTCTCAAAGCTGCTGTTTGAGAAGCTCTGGCAGGTTGATTGTGGGTAGAGAAAATGGTCCTTTAGGTTTTCTCCAAACTTGGTAGTTCTGGATCGGGGCTGGGAGCTTGAAAGATCCAGCGAGTATTGGGCAATTTGGATCCTTCACACTGGTGTCCAGGCTTTGTTTGACTCTTGCAGTCTTTGTGAGTGCCCAGGGGTGCAGGGCCATTTTAAGGCAAATATAAGCATAGTTTAGAGCAGGTGGAATTGGAGTTGCAGTTGCTGCGGGCAGAAGAGAGGCGTGCTCCTGTCTGGAGACCAAGGCAATATCCTCAAGTTAGCATTCCATGTGGGAGAGGTTCTGTGTCATTGGACCAAGAGAGTTGGGCCAGCTAAAAGCTTCTGGGAGACTAGAGCTGAGGCAGCTGGGAGAGAGTCAAGGGGACCAGGGGAATCTGTGAGTCTTGGAGGACTGAGAGCGTCTGGGGTATTACCTCTACCTAGAGGCTAAGAGGGAGCCTGTGCAGGAAGGTACTGCAATTAAAGCTGAGTGAGCCTAAGAGCCAGGTGGCTCAGCATTTACTATTTGTGTGAAGCTGAAACCCCCTACATGGGAAACCCTAGGTCAGTGATGACAAACCTTGACATACCAGATGTTTTGGAACTAAATTTCCCATGATGCTCAACTACACTGCAGAGCGCATGAGCATCATGGGAAATGTAGTTCCAAAACATCTGTTGTACCAAAGTTCACCATCACTGCCCTAGGTTGTAAAGACTTTGCTTTTCTGTTTCCTTTTAAAAAAATAAGGGGCTACCAGCCCCTTAACTACAGTTATTGTCTAATAAGCAAATTAAATCTGTCCTAGGTCACCAGTAAAAAAAAGGCAGCCACTTGTGCAACTGTGATACCAGTCAATATCATCAATAAATATATGCATATAAGGACGATTAAACAGATATAACAAAACAATATATATTATGAAAATAATAATATCAAAAAAATATTATATAAAAAATGTGAAGGTACATAAAAAAAAGTGTATAGGCGAGGCCCTTACAAACATAGACCTAAAATATAACGAGCATAAAAAAAAAAAATTATATTCAGTGCAAAAAACAATCCATTCATGTAAAAGTGTGCATCCAAGAATGTATATGTGAAGAACCACGATCATTCTACGAGTGCAATATGATCACATGGTACCAGATGTGATGGACCATAAAATTGTAAATGGTCAGACTTGCTTTGGTGTAATCTCATGGACTGACTTCCACTGGAGGGACAGGTGCCACTCAACAGCAAACAAGCATTAACACCAGAGGACTAAAAAAGAATATACTTCCATAGTGAAGTTTGTCTTAGAAAACTCTCACCATTTAGCATGTATATATATGTAAAATGCTTGTAATACACTTTTTAAATGCTTGTATATGCTTGCTAAACTCTCAAATAAAAACACTTGAAAATCACTCTGTTCAGGTGTAAATACAGCCTTACAGAGAAATACAGCGATGATGTTCCCTGCTTATAAATATTTTGCAATTTCCATTTAAATCCTCATTACACCTATGAAATCCCACAACAACTTGAAGGTGTTTTATGGCAGAAGACTTCTGGCTAAAGATGAGCCTGTATACACTGGCAGACACTGATAGATCGGAAATCGTATAAAGTTTTAGGCCAGTTTGAATCGGCAGCTATTTCTGCAGGATAAAAGCACTCCACTGTCCTGTGATTAATATCAGCAGTCGCGTGATTTTTCTGTTTGAAATAATTTCCGGCCCGAAGATGTACCTTCCAGTCCTCTCAGCGGTCATTAATGTAGGATGGATTTACAATCTAAGGCTGTGTTTTGTGTGCTGTGGTGCTGCTTTTGCACAGCACAGCCATATAGTTCATCACTTGCTTATCTCTACCTAGTTTCCAATTATGTTTTTAATCCACTCGATTACAAGCTTCTTGCAAACGCACGAGAAGTAAAGAAGGGGAAAAAAGAAAACATATACATGCACACACAGAACAGCACGTTCCATCAGAGCTATAAAATCTCACACTAATCTTCAGGAAAGGCTGTGAAGATGACAAGCAAATGACAACATTTATTCAACAAAATAACGGCCCCAAGCATGTCTTAAATTTACAAGGAAATCTCAGGACGTGTAAAAAGGGAGTTCAACCTTTATCTCGCTGCTATAAACTCATGAAAGGTACAAACCCATTAGCTATTTGTTTTGATAAACACTGCAGCTGCAGATTTTATTTTCCTTATTTATTTTTGGTAAAATCATTTTTCGAAAAGCCTGCTTGGCCAGGCTCAGCAACAATGATTCTTTGAACAAACGAGGGCAGGGGAAGATAGCAAGTGGCATACAGATTCCTGTGCAATGGAGATATTTTCCAAGATTCTACATACATACCATTCCAAGGATTTATCACACACTTGTAAAGATCTGTTTTAAATAGTTTATGTGAGAATGAACCTTTACCAGCAAATGTAAGGGGAGTAGTCGTCAAAGTGGAATGAAACATTTTTGTATAGGCCCCCCATGCTCTCTCCAACATCTAGGGTTAATAAAAAAGAAATCAAACCTCCAATCTGATTTTTGATACTTGCAGCTACCGACCCTTAACACTTCTGTTTTGTTTATGTCCTCTTTCTCTGAGACAGCTGATCACAGTACTGTGCCTACTCTTGTCTGCTGTATAGACTCCTGAAGGACTGTCTTCAGTTGGTCCATGGGCTACTCTATGGGAGTCCATTAACCTCCCTGGTGGTATGATTGTTTCTGATTTTAGGTGCGGAAAGTGGTACCATTATTTTGCATGTAATTCTGCAAAATAGCAGCCCAAACCAACTATTTACATATGATTTTTTTTTACTGAGCGTTCTTCTCCGGTATGATAAAGTTTGCAACACAAAATCATAAATTATAATATAATAAATAACTATAAAAAAGTTAAAGTATACATATATATTATATATATATAAAAAAAAAAAAAAAAAAAAATATATATATATATATATATATATACATATACATATACATATATATATATATATATATATATATATATAGTAAAACTGCAGGCAAGGGCTCTGGGGGGCAGACTAATGTCATTTTATTTAGTAATGTAACCCAATAGGATTATAATATATCATTGTGTTTGTATATTTTACTTTTCAAATTTGCCGCTGGTTCCACACCCCCCTGTGACGTGACGCTCGCAGGAGACAGAAGCCAGGGCACAGAGCATCAGGCGGAAAATCCGGTTGCCATATGCAGCAGGAACACATTGCGGGATCCCGGGGACAAGGTAAGTAACCTCTTCCAGGATCCAGCGATGCTCCCTGGTGCCAGCGGTATTCCTGAGTGTGGCTCGGGGTGGAATTTCAGTGCCCTTAGCAGTAACCCCGAGCCACACTCGGGAATACCGCTAAGGAGGTTAAAGGCAACTGCCTACAGTACCACATGTGTAATGAATAAAGACAAATATAACCCTTATGTTTCAATTTTAATTTCAGTTTAACTCTATATATATATATATATATATATATATATATATATATATATATATATATATATATATTACATTTCAGAAATTGCTGGTGTATAAGCAAATACAGGCAGTCCCCGGGTTACAAACATCCAACTTACAAACGACTCCTACTTACAAACGGAGGGAGACAACAGGTGAGGAGAAATCTACCCCTAGGAAGGGAAATTCACTCCTGTAAGAGTTCTCATGGGAAAAAGGTGTCTCCACTGGAGCTTTATCACCAATCCTTGTTTCCACAACAACCCAAAATTTTCAAAATATAGTTGTCATAGGGACAAAAAGTGAGGGGAAATCTTCTGAACAGGGGCACAGACAGCAAAACAAATGGTACAGGGGTGTTAACCTTTCCCTATGCTATCTAAAAACTTAAAAATGATTCCTTTGGCTGGAGCTAAACTTAAAAAATGTACCTGTTCCGACTTACAAACAAATTTGACTTAAGAACAAACCTACAGTCCCTATCTTGTTTGTAACCTGGGGACCACCTGTATACTGAATAAAAAAGGAAGGATAGTTGGAACTTTTACCTTGAATCAACATACTAATATTTGGATCGTTGTTAATAATGGAGCCAGGATTAGACTAGAGTTACTGTCTCATTATATATTTTAAAATGTGTAAATTAAATTTAAATACGTTTGCAACCTTTTAACTTTATTTTTTCCTTTTTCCTTGTGTGTGTAGCAGAGAGGTTAAATGGCTGTTCTTTAAACGATCTAGTAAAGAGTACAGGGGAGTGTGCAAGTGTCAACAACTCATGAAGTGTTTAATTTGCTCCAAGATATAATCATTAAAAGCTCAGCTAGGTGCCTGCCCTAGAAATAGGAAAACAATTTGCTTTTGATATATTTGTTAGCAGATCTGCATTGACAGCCAAAAAGATGGAGAGTTTCCCACTAGGTGTGCAATAGTGTGACCACTGGCAGCAACAAGGTGACCTCTCTTTTATTGCCTGTTAAAATAAAAAGGGTAAAAAAGCTGGCCATGCAAACTCTGAATACAAACAGTACACAAAAAATACTTACAGAACAGCATTAAATAATTTACTAAAATAAAAAATAAAATTATACACACACACATATATATATATATATATATATATATATATATATATATATATATATATATATATATATATATATACAGTATATACTGTATAGTATGGAATTTTCAAAGGTAAAATCATTTTAGACAATGAGGAGCCACACACCAACAAGCGCAGACCAGTAACCAGTCGTTTTAGGACAGACAGGCTAAAGCCAATTCTCTATAGATGTTGACTGGGCTGTCCTTTTGGTGTGCAGCTCCTCATTGTCTTTTGTAATTGGTCTCAGTGGCCTAGGAAAGCCCTGTTGGATGCACCCAACAGTGTTCCCAACAGTTTTGGAATCACCAGGTTTCTGCAAGTCTGCTAATGGGGCAGCACTCCTAATCTTTTGCAGGATAAAATAATTTATACCGGAATAATTATGAACCATAAAAAAAGCCTATTTAGATTTGTTTGCAATTAAAAGCATCCCATAAAAGCATTTGTATACACAGCTTTTAGTGACCAGCATTCAGATTATGTTCCAGTCCTCAACCGTGTCACTGTGTGCCAGTACTACCTCTCCTACAATATATACTGTAGATAGATATATATACTATATATACAGTGCCTTGCGAAAGCTTCACCCTGGACCTCATGCAACTTGGATTCTGTGCCTCTCCACTCTTCCTCCAGAGTCTGGGACCTTGATTCCAAATGAAATGCTACGTTTTCCACATTCTGTAATGATTTGGGGAGCCATTTCATCTGCTGGTGTTGGTCCACTGTGTTTTATTAAGTCCAAAGTCAGCATTTGTGAGCCTCCCCCAAAGGAACCCCCATTGTTGAGGGCATGTGGCCTGGTATGGTTCAGAAGGGGGGGCACTCACTTGTCTCCCCCCCCTTCACTGGACTGGAATCCATGCTTGAATAAGGGTCTAGTTCAGATTATTTGGGGGGGGGGGGCAAGCCTTTTTTAAAAAACAAATATTTGCCATGGGGTTTCCTTTAAAATTCTTACCAGGCCTGAATGGCTTTGTATGGATGGGGTAGGCACTGTTTTTTCTGCATTTTTTATTGCCAGCATTCTTACAATGAGTCCCGGCCCGCTCCTTAACAACCAGCTATTCTTCACACAGAATTTAAATTGGTCAATACTATTTCGACCAATCTGAATTCTAATTGTTCCAAAAATGTGGAATTCGTAAGAAAATTAATATACAAAACAAAATTAAATTGAACCAAATAAATAAGGAAATAAATTCTGAATAGAATCAATGAAAAAAAATTAGTAGCTTAACAAATCTATCCAAAACAAAATGAAACAATTTTTTCTGTTCTATACATGTCTAGTTTTAACATTTATTATATTCAAGTATGTATTCCTAACTCAAAAACATACCTTTTACTTCTATTGCTCTCAGCCTCCTCCAAATCAAATTAATTTTTCTTTTTTTTTTTTCTTTACTTTTTTGCTGCTGTGATCTGACTTTATGTTAGAGAGTGGCTACATTTGTTCTCCATGGTCACACTAGTATGTAGGAACATAGCTCCCTTCCCATTGGCTTACCTTTAAAAAAGCTATCCCCCCTTAAGTCCATCGTGAATGCTGCTGCCAGACTCATCCATCTTACAAACCGCTTAGCATCTGCTACCCCTCTCTGCCAATCCCTCCATTGGCTCCCACTCACCCAAAAAATTAAATTCAAAATACTAACAACAACTTACAAAGCTATCCTCAACTCGGCTACATCACTAGCCTAGTCTCAAAATACCAACCAAATCGTCCTCTCTGTTCCTCCTAAGACCTCCTGCTCTCTAGCTCCCTCGTCACCTCCTCCCATACTCGCCTCCAGGACTTCTCCTGAACTTCTCCAATCCTTTGGAATTCCCTACCCCAATCTATCCAACTATCTCCAACTCTATCCACTTTTAGGCGATCCCTGAAAACTTCTCTTCAGAGAAGCCAATCCTGCCCCCACCTAACAACTGTTCTTTTTTTCTCTTCATCAGCTCATCTCCCACAGGTATTACCTTTTGTATCACTTGACCCTCCCTCTTAGATTGTAAGCTCTAATGAGCAGGGCCCTCTGATCCCTCCTGTATTGAATTGTATTGTAACTGTAGTGTCTGCCCTAACATTGTAAAGCACTACACAAACGGTTGGCGCTATATAAATCCTGTATAAAAATAAAAATAAAATGTACCCTCTCTAGCTCTTGTGCAAGCCTGAAATGGACTGTAAACTATGGACTAAGGACTATGGGATATCTAATGAGCACTGCTTAATACAAACAAGTAGAAGTGAAGGGGAAAAAGAGAGGCTTGGGAGCTTATGGAGGACATTGCAAGGAAGCAGTTAAATGAAAAATAGATTACATAACCATTAAAGCAGAGTTCTGCCCCAAGAAAAAGAAAATAAAAGTCAGCAGCTACACATACTGTGTAATATTAGGATACTTACCTGTCCTGGAATCCAGTGATGTCAGCACCCGAGAGCCGATGTTTTCATCTGCTGCCACCATTGTCGGGAAGGGAACACGGCAGTAAAGCCTTGCGACTTCATGACCGGTTTCCTACTGTGTATGCTTTTAACGCGCGCTGCGCATTCTGAATGGTGCAGCGGCGGCTGAAGGAGGAGGGGGCCGGGCTGGGGACATACTTTGTCGTGGCTGAGTCCTCTGGAAGTAATGACGGGTACCTGTCAAAAACACCGGAAGGGGGGAGCAAACAGACAAGCGGAAGTTCCACTTTTGAATGGAACTCCACTTTAACTAGTGGATGTATATGGAATATTTTTGGAGAATAAGGAATTCACTTTAAAGTGACCCTGTTATGAGAAAAGTATGGGGGCTGTCATTGCTGACATCCCCTTTGAGGATATCAGTTCACGGGTTGTCATATTGATAACCTAGCTTAAATGCTTTTTGAGATTCTGACCATGAAAAAGTGTAAATATAAGGCATTCTGACACTTAAAAGCATGCTCGTTCCAGGTATGTAACTCAAAAGTATTGAACCCAGACACAGCCAAGCATCTACTGTATTCTTTTCAAAAGGGGCCAGCAATGGCAGGCAGCTCCAATACTTTTTTTTCATGAGTAGGAGACCCTTTAAGGATGATATCTATTTCAGCATGCTAGTGCATTAACAAAACCTTTTAACCAGTCTGTTTTATTTAGAAATTACATCTATGTATGTGATATTTATAATCTTGCGAGCAGACTGTTGAGGGCTGTGGAGTCAAACTCTGGTTTCAGAACTCACAAATAAAAACATTAAAGCGCATTTGGTTATATTAATAATGAAGTGGCTTTCTATAAAAAACAAACAGCAAACACTTAAAGGAAACAGTATTTACAAGCACTTGGAATGGACAGTTTAATATGATACACAGGATCTTGGCGTCCTAAACAGCAGCAAGTGCCAGGACTCAGCGCGTGGTGGTGATAGTGCGCCATTGTTATAAATCATGATAGGTCAGAACATTTAAGAACCTTTTTATTGCAGTCTATATGACGGAGTACTGCTTCTTTCTAAAGACATACCAAATCAGCAATATCTTAGACTTTGCAGTAGACAGCAAATGTTACAAAGGTAAAAATTGTTCATGTTCTTTAAAGCCGAACTCCAAATAAAAACACCCACACAGTGAAAAAAGTCCTTTATTAGTAAAAAATAAATAAACAATGTCACCCCAATGTAAATCCAATGACAATCACATCATTCACCTAATGATGTTGACCTGTAGATATGACAGAAAAAAAAAAAAAAAGAGGCCACTATAAGGGACCCTCTAAATTTGTCCCGTTACCACATCCTCTGATAGAAATTGCCCTCAAAAAAAACCCTAGAAACTGAAGTAAGGACTTTAACGGTACCACTTATATAAAATGTCAAATGTTTATTATACAAAAGTTTAAAACCATACCAAGATACATAGTTTGGACATACCATAGAAGAAAATGTGCATTGTAATACTCTATATATTTTCTGCATCATCAGATGTATAGACCTAGGTGTTGGGAGGCCCACTACATGCGATTTTTAGCTTGGGGAGTAGGGGTGTGGTTGGGAATTTAAAGGGCCCCACACCAGTACTGGGAACCTCTGCCCAAATATGACACACTCTATTGCCCCTTTCTCCTAGACCAACCTTCCTCACACATTTCTAAATAACTTCTCTATGTAATTATTTGTTTCTAAATATTTACTTATTTACCCAGTTGCCGACCACGTTCGGCTGTGTAAATCGGCGTACCTGTACGTCAGTCGCGCGCAGGGGTAGGGGGTGCGCGCACCCGACATCCCCACGGTGATCTGATTAAGTTCAGAACCAATCAGTCATCAGGTCCTTGACAATGATTTATGGCCTGGACCTGGTGATCATGTCTGACTAATGGCAGAATATCCTGTGCCTGTGTAAAGTAAACACAGGCACAGAAAATTATGCGATTTCCTCACCTTTTTCGGTTCCAGCATGAGGGAAGAGAGCATCAACAGTGAGACACAAGCACTACACTTACACCAGTACACATAAGCACATATTTACCTCCCTGATCACCCCACAGTTAACCCTTTCACTCCCTGTCACAGTGTCACTATATACAGTATACAGATAATTTACTGATCACTGTATTAGTGTCACTAGTGATGCCAGTTAGTGTGAGCGGCTGTTAGTGGTAGTTAGTTTCTGTCCCAGATAGGTTTAGGGTACCCGCCATATATCCCCAAATAAAGATTTAACCCCCCCTGATCACCTCCAGTTACCCCTGTAGCAAGATTTCCAGGCCTATGGCATGATGTGGGTCTGCCATTAGTACCGGTAATCTCTCCAGCCCATGTGAGCTGTGACCCTGGATGTGACAACTGAAGCAGCGACAACTCCGGCATCTTTGTTTGTGGTTTTTTATTGGAATAAAGGGGATGGGAGAAGGGAATGAGTGGAATACTCCTTGAGGCTTAAACTAATTACAATTGGGGACTTTACTTCTGAAATGCCCATTGGCGCTTCCTTGACGCCAGCCGGCACCAGCCAGCGCTCACTGACACTGAGAACACTCTGTAGAACAGAAGTGCTGAATCCTCGACTTATAGTCCAGAAGATCCAAGACTGAGAACTGTAGAACTCCTGACACTGTTGCACTAAGAAAGTCACTGAATACTTTTCCCCACCCAGCACAGCTTGAGGTAGTATATAGTAGAACTCTGTATAGCTGTCACTTTAACTGGCACGCTCTGTGCAATTCAGGGCCCAAACTGCAGGTGCCCTCTTTAACCTTGGACTCTTCAGGGTCCACTGACTATGTACACCCTCTGTAGCTTCAGGGTCCTCAACCTAGGTACCCCCTTTACAGCTAGCTGACACTGGATCCCAGACCCTTTTCCGGAGTGGTCCCCTTTAACTTCAGGCAGACCTTCCTGGGACTCTGCTCCCGTCAAAGACACCGTTCCACGCACTTCCCCCCAAACTTATACCCACTCCCAGAATCCTTTGCAGCCTAATCTGCCTTCTGGGGTAGTTACAAGCTGGGATATGTCCCCTGATTGGGCTTCCCACACTGCCTTATGAGAAGCCTCTCACAGGAGCCAGTGGGGATACTTCTCCCCTCAGCAGGCATATCTGGAAGTCCTGACACCCTATCTAAACAAATCACAGCCCTGCTGTTAGGCAGACTAGGCCCACTATACATTTACCTAGCACCTACCTGTAGGGTGCTACACCCCCTTCACTTCCCTGTCATAATGTGACTATTAACCACTTTAGCCCCGGAAGACTTTGCTGCTCAATGACCAGGCCACTTTTTTCAACTTTGCACTGCATGACTTTAACTGACAATTGCGCACAATTTAAGACCGGAAGATTTTACCCCCTTCCTGACCAGGCCATATTTTGCTATTCGGCACTGTGTTACTTTACGGGACAATTGTGCGGTTATGCAACGCTGTACCCAAATTAAATTTATGTTCTTTTTTTTTTTTCCAAAAAATAGAGCTTTCTTTTGGTGGTATTTGATCACCTGTGCGATTTTTAATTTTTGAAAAAAAATATTTGTTTTGAAAACAATATTTTTCACATTCTGATATATAACATTCCCAAAAAAAACTTTAAAAATCTAAATTTTTTAACATTTTAGGCCAATTTGTTTTCTGCTACATATTTTTGGTAAAAAAAATCACAATAAGTGTATTTTGATTGGTTTGCACAAAATTTACTAACTACAGGAAAGATTTATGTCATTTTTATTGTTTTTTTTTTAAACTAGTAATGGCAGCGATCTGCAATTTTTTGCGGGACTGTGACATTGCGGCGCACAGATCGGACCCCTGACTGACATTTTTGACACTTTTGGGGGACCAGTGACATTACTACATTAATAAGTGCTATAAATATGCACTGTTACTGTAATAATGACACTGGCAGGGAAGGGCATAACACTGTTGGTGATCAAGGGGTTAAATGTATGCCTCATGCTTTTTGACATGTGTGGGGGGAGGGGGTTCTTTGACACAGACAGAGATCGCAGGTTCAGCTATGCTGAATCCTGTGATCTCTCCCTGTCTGTCACAGAGAAGATCCGCCTGGTTTGTTTACACAAGCGGGCGGTTCTTCTCACACTTTCTCATGCAATCGCCGTCTCTCCTCCTCTGGCCCGACTCCCGCTGTGTCTAAACACAGCGGGAGCGAGCCTCTGGCAGGCCAAAACAGCTAGGAGTCCAGCGATGTAGGTCTACGTTGCTGGACCCAGGGGAGCCGCTGTGTTGCAGTAGCAGCACAATGAGCGATCGGCAAGTGGTTAAAGTGTACTGATCTTCTTTCTGATCACTGTATTAGAGACACGGGTGACGTCAGTTAGCATTAATGTTTGTTAGCATCAATCCAGGATAGCGTCAGATTGCCTGCCACATATTTAGTAGTGACACACACACACACACTAAAACCTCCATTACTAGTATAGTATCTGTCAATATTTTGATCAGATCAGAACTATACTAGTGTCCCCAATAGTATGAAATAGTGTTCCCAAAATGCAGCGCTAGCAGGATCAGCCCTGACACCTGCCAGCATCTGCCTTTAGCCCCTTTGCCCAGCACCCAAGAAGTGCAGTATCAGTGGATCATGAGTTAGCAGAGTCAGGCCTTATTTTTTGGTAGCGGTTCAAACAGTCCTTGACAACCAGGTGATTTTTTTACTTGTGAGTCACACTAGGTCCCTTTAAATTCATTGGACAAAATGTCAAAACAGATGTATACTAGTGAAGACAATGCTGAGTATGACAAATGAGAGCGATGGGGAAGCTTCACTGTCAGAATCAGGCTCAGTATTCAAACCTGTAGAGAGCAGCAGCAACCGGACAGATAGCTCTGATGACACAGTAGTGTTCCCTACTAAGGTCAGGCATATCCGACCCTGTTTTTCTGTTGCTGAGGTGCAACAATCGCATTGTTATCTTATGCAGCTGAATGTCATTCCTCGTGCTGCTCAACCTTCTGGAGAACTGGCAAGCACCAGCGGCCTAGTACATCCTGGTCATAGACAAACCAGCACTGCAGTAATACTTGGTAACGTGGCAAGTGCCATAAGTGCAGTTCAAGCTGGTGTGGTGGTTAGCACAAGTAGTGTGCCGCAGCCACCAATAATTCAAAGACAGACTCATAGAGCCCATAGTGCCCTTCCTGATGCGCTTGCAAATCCTGATTGGGAACCCACCACTTCTGCAGGGCCCATACTTCCCCCATTTTCTAGCCAACCCTGAACTGAGGTGGAAACATAAAAATAAAAAAATAAATAAAACAAATTAAAAGCTAAAAACAATTTTCCTTTTTATTAAATGAATTTTCTGTTCTTCCTGTTTTACTGTACTTTATAATATACTGCTATACTGTAATATTCTAGTTTGCTTTGCAGATACCGCCATTCTACTGTTTTACTGCACTGTATACTATTATATTGTAATTTTTTATTCTTAATGTGTTTTATTGTTGCCTATTGTTTGCTTTGCAGGTACGCCAATCAGCTGCAGCACTGATTTGTTTATCCTAACAGCAGCAGCGTTTGCTCTCAGTATATACGTAAATCAATGATTGCAGTGCTGTAGGAGGTGATTTCACCACCGCAGTTAAAAAAGAGCGTATACGGCGAAGCATAGGGGATGGGGTTGACACAGTGGGCGAATCTGCCCTATTCTACCCCATATATTTTTTAACGCTTTTCTTGGCAGAGATTTCTTCATCCACATCCATCGATGTGAATGGAGGAATCTGTTTTGCACAGTTTTACACAGAGCAGCCCAGATCCTCCTCTTCTCAAGTCCACCACTGGCGCTCAAGGTGCACAGAGCAAGCAGCAGGCTCACTTCCAAGCTGCCTCTTTGCATGTGCATTTAGACACAGAGCTGTGGCTCAACCTGCCCCCTCTCTCCCCTTACCTGCTTAATGGCTGTGATTGACATCAGTGGGAGAAAATGGCTAAATGCATGGAGGTAAAGAACCTTGAGCATTTACAACCACTTTAACTATTTTTTGTTTAAAATACCAATGTAGGTATCTGGGTTGACGTATCGGAATCTGGAGACAGTCTTAAGGGAGACCCAGATGTTTGGCTAACCCTGTTGAATGTATACAGGGTATGCTAGAGAGTATCCTGAAGATAATGTAGTTCACCAAGTCTATTGCTGGAGAAAGAGCAAGGAGACTTAACCCTTTCCATACACATGGCAGTATGGTCAAGCAGTGTGACTGATTCCACAAGCAACCTGGTGAGGCCAACTGAGTGTTGTTCTTATCAACTGTATATAGTTCCAGTTCCACAATAAATATAAAACCAAAACCCCTGGACTATTTATTGAGTAACAAGCCATTTGGAGTAAGGATGAATGTGGGAACTGTACCCTAAGTGACTGTCTGCTGGCAATCAGAGGAGGCCCAACACGTAATCATACAACAAGCCCTACGGGGATATTGCTACACACTGTAAGCGGCATTTACTAAAAGTGGTGCATTTAGAATCTGGTGCAGCTGTACATGGTAGCCAATCAGCTTTTAATTTAAGCTTGTTAAATTAAGCTTTGCAAAAAAACCTAGAAGTTGATTTACAAGCATTGCCATATGTTTTGCGTGATGTTGAAGAGACAAAAAGCAGCTTGCTATTGGAGCATTCGGCAGGGGGGAGGAGCCAGAAGCGCAGGCAGGGGACCTCAGAAGATGAGGGTTTGTTCTGGTCTTTGCAAAACTATTGCACAGAACAGATATGTAAAACATTTTTGTTATTAAAAAATACATTTACAGTCACTTTAATGCGGTTCTGTAATTGTTAATAGGCAAGCAGTTTAAATACCTGAACTTCATCTCGTAATAACCTCTTGTAGTCTGTCTACAGCAGAACTTAGACTGGGAGAGGGAGAAGTAGTGCAAGAGCCCGTCAATTGTACTGCAGTATTCATGTACTAACAAATAATAGGAGAAGAAAGGAGAGTGACATAAAGTCAAGCTCATCTGTGTGCTGCTTCTATTTTGACTGTCCAGTCACAGGCTATAAATGTAGCTTAACTGCAGCACCAAGAAATCAGGTATTTTTCTCTGCCAGTCAGAGCTGTACTTTGATGCAGAGCTGCATCATTTTAGAACTGGATGGACATAAATGCAAATTGGCAGGTAAAACATCTTACAATTTTGTATTTCTTCCGTTTTTTAGCTTTTTGCCCGGGGTCCAACTTAAAGATCTATTTGTACAGTAGACTTTTAATTCCTATCATACCACAAACACATTTTAAATTGTATGATTTTGCATAAAAATAAAAAATCAACAAAATGTTTAGTGTCTTAAGATGAAAATCACAAGGTGTCTGGATGCTGTAGTTTTGGTGGCATCTAGTTGTGAGTTATCAGTACGGTAATTTGCAACTGCAATTATTTAGCCTGAACAATCATTTCATTTCATGTACTTAGCAGATAAATCTGATCATATCTCAAGAACATTCTGGGGACAATGTGCAGACTAATCGCATGAAATGACTCAATAAAAAAAAAAAAATCAAAAGATGCTGTTTGCTAGCCATTCTTTGCCTTACTTCTCTTACATCTTTTCAAACACACCAAAAGCTTGTGCCCCTGGTAACAATAGGGCCCATTTTAAATTGCCCAGGTTTGAGACAGATTTACTTTAACTTCCATTTGCAATAAAGTTTTTATGTTAGCACCACCTGAGATCTCCACTGTATCAATCTCCACTGATTTCCCAGAGCTTATCCAAGTATTTGAGGTGTTGCTTGACAGAAGCAGCTGTGTGTCTCCTGGTGAGAGGAGTTTTGGCAGCTCGTTCTACAAACATGCACTCAACTGCAAACTCAATTGTACCAGCCTTTACAAAGAAAAAATATATTTTAGTCAGTCCAGATTTTGTAGGATCTGCAGTAAAATTACAGGGGAGCAGCGTCTTTAGAAAGTGCTGGGCCTCCATTTCCCGGTTAAGTTTATATAATAGAAGGATTACTCTAATTGGTTGTCCCACGCAAAATAAAAGATTTATATACTGTTTATTGTATGGGCTACTAGATCATGGTTCCCACACAAGATGTACAAAACATTTTATATCACATTTTACATTTTGTATCATATGTTTAAAATGTTCCTATATATTTTTTAGATATTCCAGTATTTAGTTTTAAAATGTTAGGAGACCTCCCCCACTTTTTGGGAATAATACTACCCATCTTAACTGTATTTCAAATTATTTGGAATTAGAATATTTAGAGGTTAATAATTGAGTTATTATTATTTCAATATCTCAGTGGATTATTAAACCACAGTCTGAGTCTCGTTATGGGGCTGTACCTGATTCCCAGTGAGTAATTTTCACAAATGCTAGAATTAGACTGTTAAGCCTCGTACACACGCACCCATTGTTGGCCGTGAATTTTCGGCCAACGTCTGATCGGACGATTGTCGGCTTGTTAGTATGATGATTCCGACAACCGACTGCAACTTTTCGGCCGAACAAAATCTGGTGTGCATGCTATAAAATTTTTGTTGGCCGTCACCACAACGGCCGATTTTTCATCAGTCAGTACAGATTTCGGCAGACACACATCAGATGAGCAAGACTGGGCATGCTCAGAGAAGAAAAAACACACGGAAAGTTAACCAGCACATGACATCACTTCTGAAGTTGGTTGTTGTTGGCCGAGAAAATTTGTGTGCAGTCTAGAGCACATTTCAACCAACACAACAACACTGGACAAAAGACGGCCGATCGGTCGGCCAACAATCGGTGCGTGTGTACGAGGCTTTAGAAACAATCATTCTCACCATTAGATGGAGACAATGAGCAGTCAGTATGGCCTATTAAGACAGGTTTCCATATTTAAATTAGGTTTACCAGTAAAGGGAGAGATGTATATCAGCATTACAAAATAAGTTTACTGTGTGTCCTAGTGATATATATATATTATATTTTTTAGGGGTAATTTAATTTGAGGTTTTTGTATCAGTGCAAGTACCTTTTGCCGTAGCGTAATCTTTGGCTTGTGTGGGAACCATTATCTAGTAGCCCATATAATAAACAGTACATATATCTTCCATTTTGTGTAGAGACAACCAATCAGAGTAACCCTTCTATTAAATAAACTTAAACCGAAATAGCGACTCATCACTTCCTGAAGACGCCGCTCTGGTAAAGCGTAGGCCTGCTACTTCCAGGTCCGGTATGACATCACATCCAGCCTTGAAATGAGGCATTGAGCACACACCGGCTAATGACAGGTGCGGCAGGTGAGTTTACCCACACAAGTTGTATACACTGGTTCTGGTTCTGAGCACCAATACATAGGAGTGTAACTTTTAACTTTTTATTGAGTTAAATGCTATTCATTTGGAGGAAGACATTGTAGATCATCCCAAAGTGATAAGGGCCTCTGAGGGCACTGCTTGACCTACCTGTAAATGGGGGTCAAACACCTCTGGTGAGTGTGCATCTACACTTTTGAGCACAAGTGACGAAGACATGGATTAATTATAATAGAAGGGTCACTATGAAGAATACTGATTTATAGTTTTGATGCTGGGATCAATACCACATTGGACTTTTCTTTTAAATTCTCCAATTTAATTTTTATTTAATTTCATTGTATTTTTATGTTGGTTAGTACAATTGTTTACTTATGATGCATTTAAGTGCCACACTTTCTATGGTTTATTATTGCAAAGGTGGATTTGATTTCACTTAAGGGGCAGCTACATGTGTGTATATATAATTATTATAGTAATTGTCTTGGGACAATTGGTTGCATTATTCACAGTTTAGGTGTTAGGCATTTGGTTTGATTATTTTCTCACAAATACAGAAGGGGGGAAGAGCATACCACAACTAACATGTTTCACACTAATTCAGTGCTGGACGAAGTGTTAAATTAACATAAAATGTGCTAGCTGTTAAATGCTGTTGTCCCCTACTCTACTCTGTTTTGGTGATGTGATTTTACTGAAGATTCTTCAATAAAGATAATTTTAGATGTGAGGCCAAATAAACTTTCTTATTTCTTTGCGAAGAGCTGGGCCAGCAGCCCAGCACCTATTAAGTGTGTTAGTAGTAGTGGACCAACCTATAGCTGTACCTGTTTTCCCTTTTCTTGACTGTACCAGTGTTGAGGTAAACCGTTCAGAACTCAGCCTGCTTCTAATCATGCAAAGTGGTTGGCCACAGGAGGCGAGCGGGCACAGCACCGTTTTTAAATCATGCCCTGTAAGACTGAGCTACAGTATATGGGTTAGTCAGGTGATGGTTTAGGACAAGTGACTTCCAGGTTGAGAACCTGCTGAAACAATGGAGTTTAAACTGGTCGAGAGAAGTCACTATAGTTATTGCAGACTTCTGATGCAGTGTGTTGCAGTGTTGCATGACCAAATAACTGTTAGTCAAAGTATCACAGTGCTGAAAACTGATTGAAAAATAGCCGGAACAGGGAGGGGATTAAAAATGTCAGTCTTAAAGTGTGTGAATTAATGGGAATATGCCTACAAGCTCCAGAAAAAACAAGAGTTACTTAAATATAATTTTAAAGATTCCCTTCAAGTGCACCCATTTTTTAGGAGGAGATGTTTAATATTTATAAATGACAGTTGTATACCAGGAGATGTATTTTCTGATTTCCATATTAAAGCAATAGAAAAAACATTGCAAAAAGTAAATAAAGAAGAATTCCAGGCATTGTATTGTATACATGGGTACCAGGGTCCAGCTTGGAAAAATGTACTTATGCATATACAATACCTGTGAGATCCAGGTAAAAGCTCTACATCACTGTAGTAGGCACCTCTACTTCAGTGATCCTCCGCTAGCTCCTGCAACAGTGCTTAGTGGCTGTCCCTCTGCATTGTGAACACAGGAGGATGGCCATTCAGCACAGGCCATTTAGAGAATGTTTTGCTTTCCTTTCTGAGTGGTCTACTACAATGATCTACAGCTTCTAGATGAATCTCACAGGTATGGTATATGCATTGTTACATTGTTCCAAACTGGACCAATGTAACTATGTATGAATGCCATATCTGAAATCCTTCTATAAGATCATGCATACCTTGTTATTTTAACTATAAATGCATTTTACCACCATAGCCCCATTTTAGACGGAACTTCACTCTCCTAACATTGAATGATTATGATTATCCTCATGATGTTACCTTTAGCAAATTGATAGGAAAGTATATCATATTTACTTGTTTTAAACTATTTTTTTTTTTTTTTTTTTTACATTTCTTCAGTTACTTCCTGGTTTCTTGCCTAGGCAAATTATGTCATACATCCCAGGAGTCTTCAGGAGGGGAGGAAAGAAGGAGGGTTTTTTTCAGCTAAGCACACTCTCCTGCATGCATGATTGAGCTAAGAGCAAATGGATTCTAGGAAGTAAATGCTACATAAATCATTTGCACATGGATAGATGTGGGAGTTTGCTTTGAATATTAAAAATGAAATAAATTGTGTTTTGGATTTTTGGCGCTCAGAAGCAGTGACAATCCACTTTCAAGGCTTTGGTCTTAAACTCAATTTTCTTTTTTTTTTTCATAATGGAAAACTTTATATTCAAATGTGTATTTTATATAACTTTAAATATTTACATGAAATCAGTTATGTTTTCCGAATTGCCTGTGATGACAGATTTTAGCATCCCCAGCCAGCCATAAAAATCCAACCTGTTTGCTCTGCCAGTGCCATCTTGCAGCTGAAGGACACCTCCATTTTGACTGATCCAAATTTATGTGATGACGGGGCCAACTCGCTGCTCCATTCTCCATCATCCTATCATATACTTTATCATACCATTGATCATTTGGATTGCCCTTGTAATGTATTATATTGACTTTGCACAAGACTTTTAATTCCGATGCATTGACAGAGATAAAGAAAAAATGCTCTCTCTGTGCTCTGCTAAATGTTTTGCTTGGTATTTCTATAGCTTTAAATGATAGTCATGGTTTATGCTTTGAAAAAATAGGGTAAGAATTTTTATTTGAAGTGAAACTAAAATTTTAGCAAACAGAAAGTAAATATATCTAGCTTCCATGTACTAACATTTTGGCAAATGTAGCCTTTTTTTTGCTCTGTTTCTTTGACAAATACAGCCCACTTGGGAGGGGAATTATAGCAAAATTTAGGAATATGTACACTAGTTATGTTGGACTAAAATTTAATTCTACTTTAATATGACTCTGTCAACAAAGTCAGCGTCTCAAAGCTGTCCCTGTAAAGATGAAAGTGAATATTTGCCTCTTGTGCCAACCGGCAACCGCTACATTATTAGTCATGGTGTTTATGTAAGGTTCAAAAGGAGGAACCACTGAACGTTGCAGGTAACAAGGAGACCAGGAAGAATGATAGGGGGAGTGTCAGTTTCTGTAGAAACAGCTAGCCAGCTATTTCTATTTAACAGAGTGCTGTATAGTAGCATGAATGGCAGGAAAGTATCCACTTTCTTCTTTAAAAGGACAGTTCTAATTGAGACTGACATTGTTAACGGAGTCTCCTTAGGAAAAGCACCTTCTCTCTCTAGGAGCAGAGGAGATGAGGTTCAATTTCTCTCTTTTTCATTTACCTCTATTAACACACTAAAGTCTCCACTTCCAGCCTCCATTATTGTTTTTACTATTTAGTGCACAATAAAATGTAACTTAAGCCTAAACTACCAAATTGACAGCTTTGGCATTTCCTAAAAGGGAAGGTGTGTCTGATGTACGTAGGGATGAAGTCTAGAAAATTGGATCAAGGAAAACTAGAAATGTTACTCATAGCAACTAATTGGGTTTCAACTTCCATCCAATGGAATTATTTAGTGACTAGTAAGAAATCTAAGTGCAGTAATTGCTTTGGGCATATAAGCTACTTTTACAAAGCCTGCCTAGCTCAGATCTATGTACGTTTTGTGTGCAAGCCTTACGAGTTTCCCCTATTGGTTCCTAAATCTTATTCCTCTCTGCTGTAAACATTGAAAAAATCATTAACCTTGGCCTCCAAATATTATTGAGTCAACTGCTGCGTTTTACATTAACGTGGTTCAAAAGACAGAAGAGGTAAAACACCTTCTGGGTGCAGCCCCCCCCCCTTATACTTACCTGAACCCTATATCAATCCAATGATGTACATGAGAGCAGCAGTTCTCCCGGGTTTCTGTCTCCTCATCAAAAAGCAGCAGGAGCCATTGTCAATCACAGCCAATGAGCCAATGAGGAGAGGGCGGGGGCAGGGCCGAACCACCCTCTGCGTGTAAATGGACAATTGGACATGTCCATTCACAGGACTGTGACTCAGGAGCGAGTCTGCTTGAGTGCCCCATAGCAGGAGGCTTACTATTGGAGGCACTTGGCAGGGAGGGAGGAGCCAGGACCACTGGCGGTGGACCCAAAAAAAAGAGCATCAGGGCGGCTCTGTGCAAAACCATTGCACAGAGCTGGTAAGTATAACTTGTTTATTATTTTTTTAAAAATCCAAACTTTAGAACCCTTTTAATAATTATTGATCCCATGAGACCTATGGAGAAAAATGTCCTCTGTTGTTCACTTAGTGTTACGATTCACCAACCAGTTATTCACCATTTACTCTGCTTACAGAATTTACTCATACTATAAAGTATGTTCACAGGCCGAAGTGTGATTACTACACTTTTGAGAAAAGGGATCTAAATTGCTATTAAAGCAACACTCCAGTCATAAGGCTAAATTCACAAATGAAAGACATTTATAGGAACTCTTTTACCTGCCAATGGATTTGTATCTGTTCATGCAATCCTAAGATTTGCACAACTCTGCAACAAAGAGTGGTTCTGCCTAGTAGGGAACATCACCTTTCCCTGTTTGCAACCTGGAACTGGACAGTAAAAGAAAAAGTAGCACACTAATGAGCTAACTTCCATGATATGCTTCTCTCTAGACTAGAGTCTAGCCTATCAACATGCACTACAATAAACCTGGTTGGCTCCTATTACTTTTTCTCTCTCACCCTCTCTCCGTCTGCTGTATAGTGTTGTATAGTGGATTGCAAGAAACTGATATCAAGTCAAATTTAGACACTTAGACATATGAATGAAACCGGCTTTCTATGGAGCTGAATTACATATATGCGATGCAGCGGCAGTGCAAATTCAATGCAAATTTTAAAAGAGACCTGTATGTTTTTTGAGCACTGCGATGTGATTCAGATTCAAATTCCAGGTTCATTGCCTTTTATGGGAACGCATCTAAATCACACATCTGATCACTTTTTAACACAAATTAAATGAGAAAAGAAAACAGTGTGGGCTCCCCTCCCCATCCATACCAGGCCCTTTTGGTACAGATATGAAGGGGAACCCGGTGCCAAAACCCCCCCCCAAAAAAACACGTGACTCCTCTTAAATCCATACCAGACCCTTATCTGAGGATGCAGAAAAGCAAGTACCCTCCCTCCTGCCCTCAACATGGGGGGCTGCCTAGAGGGGACCTAAGGGTCTGGTTTTGGATTTGGGGGATTTCCACACCATTATTTTTAAATTGTCGTGGGGTCTACCTAAAAACCCATACCAGATTTTAAAAGGCCTGGTATGGATTGGTGGGGCCCCTCATGTGGTTTTGTTAACAATTTTTTTACTGCTGGCAGCTGCCAACGAGGCTGGGCCACGGCTCTGTGTGTAAATGCACATGCTAAGCAGTGGCTCGGCTAGGTGTCCCAATTGCAAGCTGCTTGCTATGGGGGCACTTGGCAGGAGGGAGGGGTCAGGAGCACCAGCAGGGGACCCGAGAAGAGAAGGATGGGAGCTGCTCTATGCAAAACGACTGCACAGAGCAGGTACAACAAGTATGTCGTGTGCCGTGTTTGATATATATATATATATATATATATATATATATATATATATATATATATATATATAATTTTTTAATTGCATTTAATATTACATTAAAAACACACTTCTTATGATATATTAATGATTACAAAGTTGTAGTTGTGTCTTTTCTATGTACTTAGTATTCAGCTTTAAAGAACTATATCAGCTTTTCAATACTTTTTCTTTTTATATAATCTCTGCTATAGGCATTACCACATTCTTTCTCAATAGTACATAGAACAATGTCTCAGTCATTATTACATACAACCTTTTAATTTACAAGAAGTGTTTCACAAAGTACTGCTGCCCCTCTGATTAATGTAAATGAAACGCTTGTATGGTTTAATTTGGAATAGAGCTAGCATTTTATATTTATTTTGTAATGTTTAGGTCTAATAAGAAATGTAAACTGATAGACCATTAGTTAGAAAAATACAAAGTTTAATGTCCTATTGATTCTGGAAATGCTTCTGTAAACACTTTACCACAACAGTGTACACTCATAAGTATAATTATGCTCTGATATTGATCTGTGGAAACAGAATTCTACTGTATCGGGGTGTCCTTAATTAGCGGAGTAAATGATTTTAATAGGTAAGGAGTAGGATAACGGCATAGTAGTCAGAGATAATGACACAAAAGTAAAAAAAAATAAAAAAAAATAATTGTATTTTTAAAAATGAGTGCAAATATAGAAGGAATTGTGAGAAGAATTCGAAATACTTAGTTTTAATAACATAGAAGTGTGCCTTCTCTTCTCTAGCTTCAGAGTCTATAGAATACAGAAAATTAGACAAAAGAAGCCCCCTGCCCCTAGTGGATCAAAATGTATTTTTTACAAAAACAATTATGTCTCAATTGTCAGGAAAATTACTAAACTTCAATAATAACTGTTTGTGTGTTTGGGTCAGGGAGGAGGTTGTTGCTTAAAAAGGGGTGCGGAGGGTTCTATGGGGCTTACTGTAGTAAGTAGGTAGTAGTTGCAATCCACAATATACCAGATAAGATCCAGCAAGGATTGACGCAATTCTAAAGCTGGATACACACTATACAACTTTTGTTGTTAGATTTCCTTTAGATTTAAGCCCTGTACACACGTGTCGATAATTGGCCGTGAATTTTCGGCCAACATCTGATCGGCCGATTTTCGGCTTGTTAGTATGATGCTTCCGACAACCGACTCCAAAAAAATCTGGTGTGCAGGCTATAAAATTTTTGTTGGCGGTCAACACAACGGCCGATTTTCCGTCAGTCAGTACGGATTTCGGCAGACAAAAATCTGATGAGCAAGACTGGGCATGCTCAGAGAAGAAAAAACACACGGAAAGTAAACCAGCACATGACATCACTTCTGAAGTAGATTTTTGTTGGCCGAGAAAATTTGTGTGCAGTCTAGGCACATTCCAACCAACAAAACACCACTCTGGACAAAAGTCGGACGATCGGTCGGCCGATAATCGTTGCGTGTGTACGAGGCATTACCCTCAACTATGTAGTGCAAGGGCCTGCCTGATTGCATACAAATTGAAAGTGTTTAGATTTGCCCTTATATTGTATGGTTTTGGTAAATCTAAAGGAAAAAATGTAAAGACAATTGTATAGTGTGTATGGCCCATTAGACTTTAGCTAGATAGAGGAGCGATGAGACCTTTTGTTGCGTGACTGCAGCTAGACATTACATTCTTGTCAAATCATGGGGATCGCCTGGTTTTCTGCTTTTGGTCTCCCTGCATGATAATCTTCCTTGATTCCTCTCATTTACCAACAACTTGACCCAGTGCTCTTCCATACACTGTTGCAAGCCATTCCCATAATTTTCACATGAGCTGGACATTAAAGCAGTATTAAACCCAAAAGTAAAAATGTATTCTATTGCAGCTTACCAATTCTTAGATGCCTGCATTCATTTCATTTTTAGGCTTTCTTTCTTCTGTTTTCATCCAGTAATCCAGCCAGCAAGTCTGTTGTTTTTCACAGCACAAACTTTCCAGCAGAATGTAATAATTTACATTGATATAACAAACCACTTAAAACTGGCAGGGGTGATTAAAATTATAAGATTTTATTTATTCATGCAAAAGCTTTATTCTAAAAGGAAAAGCACTGTTTGCTATAACTGCCTATAAAGTGTGAGCTGGAGTATGGCTTCAATTTGTTAGTGGTTCCAAATCTGCTAAGACATGTATTACCCCCCTCCCCCAACTGACAATGCCTCCTCTGCTCATTCCTCCAGAATTTTGTCTCAGCAATACAGGAAGTATGTTACTGGCCAGATAATCAGGTTAAACGGAGAGAAAAAGAAAACGACTGCAGCTACTACATCTAATGAATGGTAAGCTTCAATACATTACATGTTAGGTTTTGGGTTTAATATCGCTTTCACAACTCCCAGTTCTTGGAAAATTTCTCAACTGCTGTCATGTTTGGGAGGAGACCTGTTTCTTTACGGGCAATATATGGTTATTATTTTCTAAATAAACCTGCTAAATCAAAAATGATTTGTTTCTTTCTTATTTTCTACTTTAACCACTTTAAGACCGGAAGGATTTGCCCCCTTAATGACCAGGCCACCTTTATCAACTTGGCACTGCGTGATTTTAACTGACAATTGCGCGGTCGTGCAACACTGTACCCAAACAAAATTTACGTCCTTTTTTTTCCCCACAAATAGAGCTTTCTTTTGGTTGTATTTGATCACCTGTGTGATTTTTGGGAAGGGCTAAGGTAGAGGTAGCCACACGGGCTCTCTTACCATCCCATATGAAGTCACGCATATTCCTAGAGAAAGCATCCAGATGTTTTTTTGGGAAAGGTGAGGGGGAGCGCTCTAAAGAGATATAATATTTGAGGCAATATTGACATTTTGTAGGTGGCCATCCGGCCACCCCAGGAGAGTTCTGTTTTGGACATTACCGACATTTCTTTAGAAGTTTTTTTCAATAAGGCGTCAATATTAGCAGGGAGTAGGCGTTTGGTGGAGGGGGTGATATGTATACCTAAATAGGGGATGGAGACCCCGGTCCAGGGGTAGGGAAAGTCCCTCTGAAGGCGGTCAGCATCTCGCTTGCTAACACCCATGTTCAGTACTAAAGACTTGGATGTGTTCACCTTATGGTAGGATATTGAGATAAAGTCTGAAAGAATTCTATGGATGGCCGGGAGGGACTGGCTCGGATTGGTGAGGGCGAGCACGACGTCGTCCGCGAACAAATTAACCGTATGAGAGACGGAACCCAGCTGAAATCCCATCACATCATTATCCGATCTAATGGCCTCCGCCAGGGGTTCGATCATCAAATTGAAGATCGTAGGTGAGAGGGGACAGCCCTGGCGGGTGCCATTAGTTATTTTAAACGGAATCAAGGTTGTGCCAGCAGTGAGGACCTGAGCTGAGGGACATGAGTAAAGGGCAAGAATCGCAGAGAGTATACTACCCGAGAAACCAAACTTTTCCAGCGTGAGTCGCATGAACAACCAGTTCACCCTATCAAACGCCTTCTCTGCGTCCAAAGTGAGGAGCAGAGAAGGCGTTTTAGACATCCTCGCAAGGTGGACTAAATTTATGATTTGCCGGGTGGCATCAGACGTTTGCCTGCCCGGCATAAAGCCCAGCTGGTCGTTCCTCACAAGCTGGGGGAGGAGGGGCTGAAGTCTGGACGCCAAGATTTTGGCGTAAATCTTGAGGTCACTGTTCAATAAAGAAATGGGACGATAGTTTGCTGGGAGACTGGCATCCTTGCCGGGTTTGGGGATAGTGGTGATGTAGGCGCTCAACATCTCTCTAGGGAATTCAGCCCTGCGGATCGCCAGGTTGAATACCTCAACTAGATGGGGGCCCAAGGTGTCGACGTGAATTTTGTAATATTCATTACAAAGACCATCTGGACCGGTGATTTCCCAGTGGGGAGCAGTCTTATGGCTTTAGATACTTCAGTCAGGGTGAATGGGGATGATAAGGATTGCAGCTGATCCCCAGTCAGGGACGGCAATTGTAGTTTGTCTAGGAACTGACGAATGAGAGCTGTTGTCGGTTGGGTAGTGTTTGGGTCTAGGGCCAGATTGTATAGGGACCCGTAGAAGTCCGCAAATTCATTCGCTATATCCCGGGGATGGGTTAGTCTGGAGCCAGTAGAGCGCTGGGAAAGGTGGGAGATACGTGTGGAGACCCTGCGTTGCTTGATCCTTGCTGCCAGAAACTTGCCCGCCCTATTCGCCTGCGCGTAATATTTGAGCTTAAGCACCCTCAATTGGCAGTCGTAGCGTTCCATGAGGTGGGACTTCAGAGAGTCCCTCACTCTGGAAAGCTGCGAGGCTATGGCTTGTGTGGGAGTGGATTTGTGTGTAGTCTCAAGATCGCGTATCTCGGTTAGGAGAGCCGTGAGTTTGCGGCTGTTAGCCCTACGCATCCTAGCAGACTGTTGAATGCACACACCACGAATGACCGCCTTGTGCGCTCCCCAGAGCACCCAGGGGTCCGACACGGAAGGAGCATTGAGATTAAAATATTCAGAAAGCTGCTCTCTAATTACCTTACCAGCAGCTGGATCCTGGAGTACCTTGACATCACAACGCCATACCGACGTCCGTTCCCTGGGTCCAGACTCCTCCAGGACCATCTCAACAGCCACGTGGTCGGACCACGTGATGTTTTTGATAGCCGAGGAGGAGACTTTACCCAGTAAAGGGAGGTCAGCCCAGAACATATCAATACGTGAGTACGAATTATGTCTTGAGGAATAAAACAAATAGTCCCTTTCTGAACCATGTTGGCAGCGCCATACATCAAATAGTTGTTCCGAGGCTAAAAGAGAGCCCAAGGAGAGTTGTCGGCCCCGGGCGGGCACCGAGGTGTCAAGCCCTGGGTCGACCACCGAGTTCATATCGCCACAGATCAACAGATTACCGTAGATGTCACCGGAAACTTTTTTCATCAACCTAGAAAGGAAGCGTTTTTGATGAGTATTGGGAGCATAGACAGCCACCAGGGTTAATGGCATTGCGTTGAAGTCACCCTGCAGGATGAGGTATCTGCCGTCAGGATCTTGAGTCAGCTTGCGCATCGAGAAGGCAATCGAGTCTCTCAGAGCTATCAGTACTCCACGTTTCTTCTCCGAGGCGTTGGCGAAAAACAAAGTAGGAAAGTTCCTGTGTGAGAACTTGGGCTGGTGGTGAAGCTTAAAGTGGGTCTCTTGGATGCATACCACATCGGCACCACTGTTGCATAACTCGGTCCACAGGGAGAACCGCTTAACTGGATGGTTCAAACCGTTCACATTTAACGACAAGAATTTGATGGTCATGGAATCATCGGAGAGACGGAGCGGATGGTCTGGAAGGGGGCCCAGGGTAGTGCAGTTCGTTCAGACCTGTGTGATTTTTATTGTTTGCATTATACACAAGAAAAGAGCGACAATTCTGAAAAAAATTGCCATATAACATTCCCAAAAATAAAAAATAAAAAAATATATATTTTTTTAACATTTTAGGCCAATTTGTTTTCTGCTACATATTTTTGGTAAAAAAAAAAATCGCAATAAGCGAATTTTGAATGGCTTGCGCAAAATTTATTGCGTCTACTAACTACGGGAAAGATTTATGTCATTTTTATTGTTTTTTTTTTTACTAGTAATGGCAGCGATCTGCGAGGGGTCAAATGTGAGCCTAGGGGAGTGATTCTAACGGTGGGGGGCGTGGCTTGTGAAATGACCATAGAGACCTGTATAGAAGGATCACAGGGGCTCTATGATCATTCCAGGGAGAAGAACAGTCAGCTGTGTTTACAACAGCTGACCGTTCTTCTCTCTCAGCGGGGAACGATCGCGGGTGTCATGCACTCGCCCCCTAGCCTTTTGCTCGCGACTGACGTACAATTGCTGCGGTTCGTGCAGGAGCAGCTTCGGCAGGCGGTTGTAAAGCGGTTAAAACTGAACTCCAGGAACACAAATAAAATACGATTATTGGCAACCATCTTTGTTATACCTAGTTCAATGCATGTAATTACTTCTACTTCCTGTTGTAAAGCTTGGTCAGTGCTCCTTTGTGGCACATAACCAGTCGCATACCCTCCCTAGTTTTGTTTTCTAAGGACAGAGGTGACACCATATACTTTGAGTTCCCCAGATTGCATGCATTGTGTGCACCCATATCCTGTCCATACCTCCCTTCACTGAGAATGTGACTTTGCTATAAGCAAGGGCATGCTCTGCTCCATGTTCACCACCCAGAAATACTTTCCCTAAAAGCTCCTAAGAACTGGCCCACATAATAGCCACTTACAAACGATTCATGGGATGAATAATTTGCTTGTTCAAGCCTACATCACAATGGGGACACATAGTGCAGTTTAAAGGACTACTACTTTACCTGCCATGATCGAAAGAGAAAGGAGAGGACAGCTAATGACATTAAAAAGTAAAAGATAGAGAAAATAAACCCTTGCAAGTTTTTTCTGCAATTCAAAGTAATATAACAGTAGCAATTAGAAACCCATTTTTTAAATGGCCAGAGTTTAGCTGCAAGTGCCACAATAGCACAGTACTACAACAGTAATGTAATTTTGTTCCCTTAGAGGTACCATCTAGAAACAGCTGGTAGGCCAAGGAAAGCTCTTTTTCAGGAGAAAATTACATCAACAATTACAATAAATGGTACCACAGTGTATTACTATAGTCACGTGAAAAAGTAAGTACACCACATGGAAGTTTGGTTAGAACATTAGTAAACATTAGATCTTTATTCAAAAAACGATATTCTTGAACAAATGATACTATACAATTGACATAAGGTATTCATTCTTATAATCTAAATGAGGAAAGAGGAAAGGAAATTTCAGATTTGTAATGTGGAAAAAGAAAGTACATCCCTGCATCTACCACCACTTTACCCTTCCATACGGTCTGATTATGTCAGAATGTTTGTGCTAAAATCGGTAAATTGTTTTGCATGGAAATATGTTGTTTTATATTTAAGACCTGTAATTCTTAGGAATAACCCACTTAAATCTATCCAAACAAGAGTCTAGTAGACATCCCAGGTATGATAAAGTTTGAAAAACTAAATCATAAATTATAATATAATAATAATAATAATAATAATACATTTTATTCAATAATATAATCAAACCAAAAACACTGAAATATGTACAATACAAACAAGGGGTGCAACATTACTAGTCATTGTAATAATGGTTTAGTAAACATCTCTGGTATGAAATATTTTGAAGCATGGGACTGCACAAAGTCCGACGTCACAATCGGGACAATAGTATCTGGTTTATTTTCTTATTTTTCTTCCACTGCCATCTCTTTTCGAGCAACAAACCACGCACATCCTTGTAAGTGCCAACTTTTTCTCAGTTGGTGTGATGTAGTCCATGAAGTGACGACCAGTCAGGCATTCCTGGTTGACAACGCCACAGTATGATGTCCACAGCCATTGATGGTGTTTGGTGACTCAGAAAGATTTGTTCGGCAACTTTCCAAATAAAGTCTGCATGAATCACAGGCTTGTCACTCTTTTTTTTAGCAGAATGTATGCATTGCTCAAGAAGATGTCTGAAGATCTTTTTATAGTATTTTTTGCTGCTTCCTCATAGCAAGGTAGAATGTCATTGCTTGGTCGGCTCTGTCGACACCTCCTATCGTGTTGTTGTAGTTTATCACTACTTGTGGCTTCATGACTTCTTTCCCACCTTTCGTGCTTACCATAATAGTGGAGGTGTTATGCACTGTACTTATTAGGCACATATGTTTCTTGTCCTTCCATCGCAGTACCATCATTTTGCCTTTCTGCCAGGCAACCATTTCTCCTGTCTTCAGCTTCTTTTTGCCAAACATTGGCGGCATGTTGCTCCGGTTAGCCCTTATGGTTCCATAGGCAGTTTTGTTTGGCAGTAGAACCTCATAAAGTTCAGGAGATGTATAAAAGTTGTCCGTTGTTACACAATAGCCCTGATTTAGCAATAGCTCAATTAGTGAAAGAACATAAGATGTCGCCACTCCATAATTGCTGCATTTTTCATCAAATTTTGTTCCTTTCCAGTGTATATCACTGAATTTCAAATGTAGCCAGTTGATGATTTGCACAGCATGTAGGATTTTACACCAAATTGCGCCCTCTTTGATGCAATGTATTGCACCCAGCTGAGCCTTCCCTTGTAGGCCATTAGCCTTTCATCTATGCTGATGTCTCTTTCTGGCACATAGCTCTGTGGGAAATTCTGAAGAATCATTTGATATACTTCCCAATTTTTTTTCATCAAATTCTTAATTATTTTCAAAGTGCAGATATTTCCTTATGAGGGAAAAATCGGTATTCTGACAAGACCGTGCCAAAGAATGGAGTGGTAAGTAATGAATTGGTTGTCCAACACAACTTCTGCAGGGGTTTCCCCATTACTCCCTGAAGAATAATTAGGCCCAGAAATTTCTAAAGGTCATCTTTGGTCATCTGATTGGTTCCCACTTTCTGCATCTTTCAAACCTCTGATCCGTAGTGCATTGTTGGTCTTTGTACCGGTTGGTCTCGTTAACAATTTCTTCAATAACCTCATCGGTCAAAAATAATTGGAGGTATGCCAAGGGGTTGTCATGGTCAACATCAACTTTCATACCGTGTGCTCCTGCAAATGGGAATCTTGAGGGCGCTGCCTGATCCGTACCGCAGTCAATAGAGCACAACGTCCACACATCGCTGAGCTCAGTCGCAGAATCTTCACTGCCGTGGTCACTTTCCGTACGAATTTTCCCACAAATCGCTATTGCTCAGTTCTTCAAGTAACTCCATTTCTCTGTGGCTGTTTTCCAGTTCGTCTAAAAGTGCTTTTGCACAAAAAGAACGCTTTTTGGACGCCATGGTTGTTCTCAATTTTCCAGGCACAAAGAACTGCAGGGCACTGGAAAAGTCAGCAGGTGAAATCCTGGGGTAAATGACTTGATACAGTGTAATCTGTTAGGATAACAACTTTTTTACCATGTCATTTATTTCATTTACTTTTTGAATTTGCCGCCGGTTCCACTCCCCTGCGTCGCTACGCTCGCAGGGAAGGGAACCGGAAGACAGGTGCCGACATCGGCCAAGCACACAGCAGGTAACCTATGTGATACATTAAACACAATAATAAAGTTATTAATAGTGAATGTGACCCAGTGGGGGTGACAAGTAAATAATGTTATGCATGGTATTCCTTCCCCTTGATCTCCCTACATACTATTTGTAACAAAACCTCCACACTTGGCTATCGGCCAGCGGGATCACCCTGACAGTGCTATCCCCCCATCGGGCGTCCGTTTGTTTAATTGTTTATATTATTATTGTGTGTATGTTCACCATGCATAACATTATTTACTTGTCACGCCCACTGGGTCACATTCACTGTTAATAACTTTATTATTGTGTTTAATGTATCACATAGGTTACCGCATCACCGCCATTACTCAATGTAAAGCACCACATACCTCTGCACTTCCCTCTCTTGTTACTTGCATTTATTTATAACCAGAATAAATACAATTTATTTTGAACAAAATGCCCTGCGGTTTCATTCTGTCCATCCCTCAAAAGCTCTCTTTTCTGTCCACTGGCCTTTCCCAGTACACTTTATATGCATAATCCCGAGTGTGGCTTGGGGTTACCACTTTTGTTACACTATATTAACCCCGAGCCACACTCGGGAATACCGCTAGGGAGGTTAAATCCATAAAATTTGAATCAAGTGTTTCGGATTAGGAGCCAATTTTTAAACCTCCATAGGGAGTATGCAAGTGGAACCTCTCTTAACTAAACCTCAGATATCTAGGATCTGATGTTTTCTTTGCTATTGACATGGGTGCTGTTTTCATTCCAAGATCAAAAGAGTTCTCCAAGGCCCTCAGAAATAAATTTGTAGATGCCTATGAGTCTGGCAAGGGTTTTAAACAGATTATTCAATTACCGTGTTTATTGGTGTACTAGACATTAAGCCGGTTAAATTAACGGGCGCTAGAACATATGTGGTCAAACATTTGTAAAAACAGACTTGTTCCAGTAAGGCGTACTTTGCTACTAAAGTCAGTTTGCTTATAAATGTCCCTTTAATAGCATGTCTATGTTCTGCGGTTTTTTTTATAGTAATGCCAATACAGTCGCAGATTTCATTCAGGCGTGTTTTGTGTCTGCAGTCTTTCTATTTGCAAATGTCCCGTTCATAACATGTCTTTACTTTCCATTTTTTTGTAAGGTTTCGCAATCACACTCGCAGATTTTCTGTAGGCGTACTTTGCTACTAAAGTCAGTTTGCTTATCAATATGTCCCTTTAAAAGTAATGCATTTACAGTGGTAAATTTCAATCAGGCAATGTCCCTTTAACAGCGTTTCTACAGTCGCAGATTTGCTTTGCTGAGTGTGACAGGTTTTTTCCTCTGTTTAAATGATCCTTTTCCTGACAGCAACAGCTTTTTTCCTTTAAAAATTAATCATGGCTCTATTCCCTTTTTTCACCACAATAATTACAGTCAAAGGGTTTGCCAAGTATAAGTTTCCTCATGCAATTCCAAGTATAAGTTTCCTCATACAATGTCCTTTTAATATCTTTAAGTCTCTCCCTCATCAGCCTCCTTGTCCGAACTGTCACACACTGTGCACTGCGTCCCTGTTGCTCTAGCAATCTAACAATCCAATCTAGTGTCCCCATTGGAGTGCCTCCTTACATCAGTGTCCCCATCGGAGTGCTTCCTTACATCAGTGTCCCCATCGGAGTGCCTCCTTACATCAGTGTACCCATCAGAGTGCTCCCTTACATTAGTGTCCCCATCGGAGTGCCTCCTTACATCAGTGTCCCCATCGGAGTGCCTCCTTACATCAGTGTCCATTTATGTTTCCGGGTCAGAGTTCCCCTGTATGAGCCCCGGTTAAAGTGCCCCTGGTCAAAGTCCCCCTTTAATAATGCGGTCAGAGCCCCCCTTAATAATGTGGTCAGAGTCCCCCTTAATAATGTTGTCAGAGTCCCCCTTAATAATGCTGTCAGAGTCCCCCTTAATAATGCGGTCAGAGTCCCCTTTAACCGGTTGCCGACTGCGCACAGTATATTTACTGCGGCAGTCGGCCCCGGCCAGGCAGAGTGACGTAGGTCTACGTCGCTCGCCTGTCACTCCTTCTAGAGACAATAGCGGGCGGGCGCGCACCCGCTGAGGTGCGCGCCCGCCTCGGCTCGTTCACGGAGGAGTGCGGGAGTGTGACTAGCGGACCCGATGTCCGCCGGTCACACTACGATCGCCGGTACAGCGGGAGAAAGACAGAGCGGCTTATGTAAACAAGCCGCCTGTCAGTTCTCCCTGTGTAAAAGTGAAGATCAGACAGTTCTACTATGTAGAACTGTTGATCTTTGTTTTTACACTAGTAGACCTGTCCCTGCACAGTTAGAATCACGCCCCTAGGACACACTTAACCCCTCCCTGTCCAATACTGTTAACCCCTTCCCTGCCAGTGTCATTTTTGCAGTAACAGTGCATATATATAGCACTGATTACTGCAGTAATGTCACTGGTACCCCCAAAAGTGTCAAAAATGTCAGTCAAGGGTCCGATCTGTCCGCCGCAATGTCGCAGTACCGCAAAAAAAATCGCAGATCGCCGCCATTACTCGTTAAAGAAAAAAAAACACCAAAAATGACAAAAATCTTTCCCTTTGTTAGTAAACGCGATAACTTTTGCGCAAACCAATCAAAATACGCTTTTTGCGATTTTTTTTACCAAACATAGGTAGCGTAAAACAAATTGGCCGAAAATGTTAAAAAATTTTGATTTTTACATTTTTTTGGGGGGAATTTCATATAAAAAAAAGTGAAAAATATTGTTGTTTTTGCAAAAATTACGCTCTTTTTTTGTTTATAGCGCGTGATCAAAAAATTGCACAGGTGATCAAATACCACCAAAAGAAAGCTCTGTTTGTGGGAAAAAAAGGACGTGAAATTTGTTTAGGTACAGCGTCGCACGACCGCGCAATTGTCCGTTAAAGTCACGCAGTAAAAAATCGCAAAAAACCCCCTGGTCTTTTAGCAGGAAAATCCTCCGGTGGTAAAGTGGTTCATAATGTGGTCAGAGTCCCCCTTAATAATGCGGTCAGAGTCCCCCTTAATAATGCGGTCAGAGTCCCCCTTAATAATGCGGTCAGATTCCCTTTTAATAATGTGGTCGGAGTCCCCCTTAATAATGCGGTCAGAGTTCCCTTTAATAATGCGGTCAGAGTCCCCCTTTAATAATGTGGTCAGAGTCCCCTTTAATAATGCGGTCAGAGTCCCCCTTAATAATGCGGTCAGAGTCTCCTTTAGTATTGCAGTCCGAGTCCCCTTTAATAATGCGGTCAGAGTCCCCCTTTAATAATGCGGTCAGAGTCCCCCTTAATATTGCAGTCCAAGTCCCCTTTAATAATGCGGTCAGAGTTCCCTTTAATAATGCGGTCAGAGTCCCCCTTTAATAATGCGGTCAGAGTCCCCCTTAATAATGCGGTCAGAGTCTCCTTTTATTGCAGTCCGAGTCCCCTTTAATAATGCGGTCAGAGTCCCCCTTTAATAATGCGGTCAGATTCCCTTTTAATAATGTGGTCGGAGTCCCCCTTAATAATGGGGGACTCTTTAATAATGCGGTCAGAGTCCCCCTTTAATAATGTGGTCAGAGTCCCCTTTAATAATGCGGTCAGAGTCCCCCTTAATAATGCGGTCAGAGTCTCCTTTAGTATTGCAGTCCGAGTCCCCTTTAATAATGCGGTCAGAGTCCCCCTTTAATAATGCGGTCAGAGTCCCCCTTAATATTGCAGTCTGAGTCCCCTTTAATAATGCGGTCAGAGTTCCCTTTAATAATGCGGTCAGAGTCCCCCTTTAATAATGCGGTCAGAGTCCCCCTTAATAATGCGGTCAGAGTCTCCTTTTATTGCAGTCCGAGTCCCCTTTAATAATGCGGTCAGAGTCCCCCTTTAATAATGCGGTCAGAGTCCCCCTTAATAATGCTGTCAGAGTCCCCCTTAATAATGCTGTCAGAGTCCCCCTTAATAATGCCGTCAGAGTCCCCCTTAATAATGCGGTCAGAGTCCCCTTTAGTATTGCAGTCCGAGTCCCCTTTAATAAGGAGGTCAGAGTCCCCCTTTAATAATGCGGTCAGAGTCCCCCTTAATAATGCGGTCAGAGTCCCCCTTAATAATGTGGTCAGAGTCCCCCTTAATAATATGGACAGAGTCCTCCTTAATAATATGGTCAGAGTCCCCCTTAATAATGTGGTCAGAGTCCCCCTTAATAATGTGTTCAGAGTCCCCCTTAATAAAGTGGTCAGAGTCCCCTTTAATAAAGTGGTCAGAGTCCCCTTTAATAATGTGGTCAGAGTCCCCCTTAATAAAGTGGTCAGAGTCCCCTTTAATGTGCCCCGATAAGAGCTGTGTTTGTGTTCTCTAATCAGACAATATTCCTATATATATACAGTGCCTTGCGAAAGTATTCGGCCCCCTTGAACTTTTCAACCTTTTGCCACATTTCAGGCTTCAAACATAAAGATATAAAACTGTAATTTTTTGTGAAGATTCAACAACAAGTGGGACACAATTATTAAGTGGAACGAAAATTATTGGATATTTCAAACTTTGTTAACAAATAAAAAACTGAAAAATTGGGCGTGCAAAATTATTCAGCTTCTTTATTTTCAGTGCAGCAAACTCCCTCCAGAAGTTCAGTAAGGATCTCTGAATGATCCAATGTTGACCTAAATGACTAATGATGATAAATAGAATCCACCTGTGTGTAATCAAGTCTCCGTATAAATGCACCTGCACTGTGATAGTCTCAGAGGTCCGTTTAAAGCGCAGAGAGCATCATGAAGAACAAGGAACACACCAGGCAGGTCCGAGATACTGTTGTGGAGAAGTTTAAAGCCGGATTTGGATACAAAAAGATTTCCCAAGGTTTAAACATCCCAAGGAGCACTGTGCAAGCGATAATATTGAAATGGAAGGAGTATCAGACCACTGCAAATCTACGAAGACCTGGCCGTCCCTCTAAACTTTCAGCTCATACAAGGAGAAGACTGATCAGAGATGCAGCCAAGAGGCCCATGATCACTCTGGATGAACTGCAGAGATCTACAGCTGAGGTGGGAGACTCTGTCCATAGGACAACAATCAGTCGTATACTGCACAAATCTGGCCTTTATGGAAGAGTGGCAAGAAGAAAGCCATTTCTTAAAGATATCCATAAAAAGTGTTGTTTAAAGTTTGCCACAAGCCACCTGGGAGACACACCAAACATGTGGAAGAAGGTGCTCTGGTCAGATG